>NW_017216300.1:0-13288 GCF_001704415.2 Capra hircus
CCCCTGATTGATCCACTCGGGGTTGAACCCACCCCCCGCTGCGAGGGAGGGCCACAAACCAAAGCCCCCGAACTGCCCGCCCACCCCAACGGGGATCTTGGCGGTCCAGGGCACAGCCGTGCCCGGGAAAAGCCCACTCGCTCCACGGGACTCCGTCCAGGTCTCTGCTTGGAAAGAGGCCAGGGGCGGCCCCCTCCATCTACCCACCCAAACCCTATTGACGTCAATGGTGGCGGAGACGCCTCCCGTTCTCCAGAGTCCTGAGCTGCTGGGTCCCCGCCCACTCGGCCAGCAGTCTGCAGCGTGCCCGTGTGCCTCTCCCACCATGGCTTCGTCCGGCTCCTCCAGCACCTCAAGCGGTACGTTTGCCCTCGGTCCCTGTGGTCGGATCACATCTCAGGGATTTGCGGGTGGCCTGGGCAAGGGCTCTCGGCCAATGTGTTGACCCCCCTCCCACCCGAGAACGGCTGGGACCCATCGGCCAGGCCCGGGGTTCCGAGGCGTCAGGTGTGCCCAAATTCGGGGCGTGGCATCGTTCGTTCATCTTGCTCCTTTGGCACACACATGGCTTCTCCGTTCTCTTTTCTGGGAAGACAGTGTTGTTTCAGGGGCGTGCTGCGGGGGCGGGGCCGGGGGGGGGGTGGGAGCGGGTGCTTTGCTGGGATGAGGCCCTTTATCCTCACATCTTCATGTGGGAATGGGAGTCGGGGAGCTCTGTGGCCTTGCTGCCTTCAGTGGCTTCCTCTGCACAGGGGCCTAGTGGCTTCTGCCTTTTGTCAGGCGTTACGGGGTTTGGGCGTCGCTTTGGTGGGCCTTGGGCCTTGCCTTGGCCTGGGCCTTGGCCTTGCCCTTGGCGTTGCTGTTGCCCTTGCCTTGGTCTTGGGCTTGGCCTTGCCCTGCCCTTGAACTTGAACTTGACCTTGAACTTGCTTGACTTGACCTTGACCTTGAACTTGAACTTGACCTTGACCTTGAACTTGGGCTTGACCTTGAACTTCAACTTGAACTTGACTTGAACTTGAACTTCAACTTCAACTTCAACTTGACCTTGAACTTGACCTTGACTTGACTTGACTTGAACTTGAACTTGACTTGAACTTGAACTTGACTTGAACTTGACTTGAACTTGAACTTGAACTTGACTTGACTTGACTTGAACTTGAACTTGAACTTGAACTTGCTTGAACTTGAACTTGAAACTTGAACTTGAACTTGACTTGAACTTGAACTTGAACTTTTGACTTGACCTTGAACTTGAACTTTGAACTTGAACTTGAACTTGAACTTGAACTTGAACTTGACCTTGAACTTGAACTTCAACTTGACTTGTACTTGAACTTCAACTTGAACTTGTCTCTGACCTTGAACTTCAACTTGAACTTGAACTTGACCTTGACCTTGAACTTGAACTTCAGTTTGAACTTGAACTTGACCTTGACCTTGACGCTGAACTTGACCTTGGCCTTGAACTTGAAGTTGACCTTGAACTTGAACTTAAACTTCACCTTGATCTTGAGCTTGAACTTTGAACTTGAACTTGACCTTGAACTTGACCTTGACCTTGAACTTGAACTTGACCTTGACCTTGACCAACAACGGGAGACCTCGAGATTTGCTCAGAGCACCGGAGGTCCAGAAGCAGGGCCCTGTATCTCCCCTTCCCTTTGTGATCATTGCAAAGACATTCCTAGCTGATAGCGGGAGTGCCCCTGAAGAAGCAAGCAGTGGGAGTGTGTTTGACACGACTGTGTGCCTTCCTGGCCTCAGCTCCACAAGGGGCCTTTCCTCTCGAAGTAGGCCCCATGTCCCCTTGGGGAGGGTGTCATGCCTCTTTTCTCCTCACTGCCAAAGGGTGGAGCCAAGCTCGCTCTGTCCAGAGGTACAAAAACAGCAATTGAATGGATTTTCAAGCTCTTGCTAGGCTGCCACCCTTTCAGGGCCCACTTTACTGAAACAGGTGCTCTGTGGCCCCTGGTTGGGTATGCAGGTTCACAAACAGGGTGAGATCCTGTCCAAGCCAAGAATTTTCCTGAAAGACCTAGGCTCACTAGAGCTCTCCTCCAGAGCAAAGGGGATAGAGGAGATGTATGGAGGAGTCTTTGCCTTTCCCTGTGAGTGTGGGGCTAGTCCCTACGGCCCCAAGCTCAGGGATAACTGCCTCTAAGAAAGGAAATGGCAAGAAGCACTATTCTTGGAGGTTGGGACAGGGAGTTCGCAGCATGTGGGGAAAGAAAGACTTCTTCGGGGAAGAAGAGGCAACCACCGGGGGTGTGTTTGCAAGCCTCTATTTGGAAGGAACAGGTTTGCTTATACAACTCAAGACCTCCAGATCTGCTCAGAGGACTGAAGTTCCAGAGACAGGGCCATGTATCTCCCCTTCCCTTTGAGATCCTTGCAAAGACATTCCTAGCAGATCGTGGGAGTGCCCATGAAGAAGCAAGCAGCGGGAGTGTGCTTGACATCACTGGCTGCCTACCTGGGCTCAGCTCCTCAAGGGGCCTTTCTCTCCTGGTAGGCCCTATGTCCCCTTTGGGAGAGGGTGGTGCCCTCTTCCCTCCACACTGCCAAAGGGTGGAGGTGGAGCAAACTCGTTCTCTCCGAGGTAAAAAAAAAAAAGACAAATTGGATGGATTTTTAAGCTCCATAAAATCCTGCACCCCTCCAGGACCCACTCGAGCAAAACAGGTGCCTGTGGCCCCTAGGTCGGGTATGCAGGTTCACACACTGGGTGGGATCCCGTCAAAGCCAAGAATTTTCCTGACAGACCTAGGCTCACTAGAGCTCTCCTCCAGAGGAAAGGGGACAGAAAAGACGTGTGTGTGGAGGTGGCTCTGCCTTTCCAGGTCCCAATCTCAGGGATAACTGCCCCTAAGAAAGGAACTGCTGCTGCTGCTGCTGCTAAGTTGCTTCAGTCGTGTTCGACTCTGTGCGACGCCATAGACGGTAGCCCACTAGGCTCCCCCGTCCCTGGGATTCTCCAGGCAAGAACAGTAAGTGGGTTGCCATTGCCTTCTCCAATGCATGAAAGTGAAAATGAAAGTGCAGTCGCTCAGTCGTGTCCGACCCTCAGCGACCCCACGGACTGCAGCCTACCAGGCTTCTCCGTCCATAGGATTTTCTGAAAGGAACTGCAAGAAGCGCTTTTCCAGGAGGCTGGGAAAAGGTGTTCGCAGGATTGTGGGGAAAGAGAGCCTCCTTCGGGGAAGAATAGGCGGCCACTTGTTTTGTGTTGCAAACCTCTATTTGGAAGGAACAGGTTAGCTTATACAAAGGGAGACCTCCAGATCTGCTCAGAGGACCAAAGTTGGCAGAGGCCAGGTCGGTGTATTTTCCCTTCACTTTGCGATCCTTGCAAAGACATTCCTTGCTGATAGATGATTCAGCAAGGGCCTTTGAGACGTGTTGTTTTCTTTCCTAGGTTCAAAGATTCCTTCAGTTCCTAATATAGATATCCTAGAAATTATCTGACATCCGTGAAAATCTGATATGTCCTGGTCAAATGCTGTCAGTTATAATTCCAGTTATCATATTAAAGCATTTTCAAGTCGCAGCAGTGACCAGATTACATTGTCAATTTCTATTTAATCAGGTTTTAACCATGTCCTCTATGGTTTCACACTGATGCCTTTGCAGAAATACTGCTACTTCAAGATATATGGAATTATTACTTTTTTTATAAGCTTACCGATAATTTTGTTTGGTTTGTTTGTTTGTCTTCTGGTAAGCTGGTACAGATGGAATTTAGTCTCCTCTCTAGGTTAAGAGAACAAAGTTTTCTTAGAATGCAATTTTTGATAACAGACTATGGATTTCTTTACCTTTCATTGATTTATAATTGTTTTCATCATCTGTTTTTTTACTTCGGTAAAGTAAATAAGCCTTATTTAAGATTTTGGTACATGTAGGATGGACTAAGCTTTCCCCACTCTTGCAAGTTCCCTTAACCCTTCAGATTCTTCTCGTGGGACCAAGATCTCACTTTCCTCCAGAGGGACAATCCAAGCTTTTATTAGTTGATCTGCCCCTGACATCCAGAGTCCATTTGAGCACGAGTTGGCCTATAATTTAGGCATGAAACTATGACTACATAAAGAAAAAGGTGACTTTATGATTCAGGGAATGGCCATGATATGCCTTGCACTTCAGAGAAAATGGTGTTAAAATGATTTTTTTTCTTCAAAAACTGCCACAGCCAGTTCTTTCAGCATATGCCAATTGAAAACATCTAGTCATTAGGTCAGTTTTCATTCCAATCCCAAAGAAAGGCAATGACAAAGAATATTCAAGCTGCTGCACAATTGCACTCATCTCACACACTAGTAAAGTAATGCTCAAAATTCTCCAAGTTCACATGAACTGTGAACTTCCAAATGTTCAAGAGGGATTTAAAACATGCAGAGAAACCAGAGATCAAACTGCCAACATCCACTGGATCATTGAAAAAGCAAGAGAGTTCCAGAAAAAAAGACATCTATTTCTGCTTTATTGACTATGCCAAAGCCTTTGACTGTGTGGATCACAATAAACTGGGGAAAAATTCTGAAAGAGATGGGAATACCAGACCACCTGACCTGTCTCTTGAGAAACCTGTATGCAGGTCAGGAAGAAACAGTTCGAACTGGACATGGAACAACAGACTGGTTCTAAATAGGAAAAGGAATATGTCAAGGCAGTGTATTGTCACCCTGCTTATTTAACTTATATGCAGAGTACATCATGAGAAACACTGGGCTGGAGGAAGCACACGCTGGAATCCAGATTGCTGGGAGAAATATCAAGAATCTCAGATATGCAGATGACACCACCCTTATGGCAGAAAGTGAAGAAGAACTAAAGAGTCTCCTGATGAAAGTGAAAGAGGGAGAGTGAAAAAGTTAGCTTAAAGCTCAGCATTCAGAAAACTAAAATCATTGCATCCAGTCTCATCACTTCATGGCAAATAGATGGGAAAACATTTGGAAACAGCAGCAGACTATTTTGGGGGGCTTGGAAATCACTGCAGGTGATGTCTGCCTCCATGAACTTAAAACGTATTTATGACTTGGAAGAAAAGTGATGACCAAACTAGACAGCATATTAAAAAGCCGAGACGTTGCTTTGCCAACAAAGATCCATCCAGTCAAGGCTATGGTTTTTCCATATGTCATGGATGGATATGAAAGATGTACTATAAAGAAAGTGACAGCTGAAAATTGGATGCTTTTGAACTGTGGTGTTGGAGAAGATGCTTGTAGGTCGCTTAGACTACAAGGAGACGCAACCACTCCATCCTAAAGGAAATCAGGTCTGAATATACATTGGAAGGACTAATACTGAACCTGAAAACTCCAATACTTTGGCCACTTGATGTGAAGAGCTGACTCACTTGGAAGTTGCTTTGATTTGCCTGTGAGTGTGGGAGCCCTCCCTGGGCAAAGGGCCTCAGGGGTCATTGCCACTGAATCACGACCTCCAAGCAAGCGCATTCCAGCTGTGTGACATTCAGGAAGCAGGAGACTGGGAAAACTATCTTCCTTAGAGGAAGGAAAGTCATCCACCAGAGAGTGTGTTTTCAGGCCTCTCTTTGCAGCAAGTGTTTTGCTTCTCAGACATCAGAGCTGCAGGCTTGCTCTGAGGGCCTCAATTGCAGAGTCAGGGCTGTGTGTCTCACTGCACTTTCCAAGCATTGCAGACACATTCCTAGGTTGGAGCAGTGCTTCCCATGAGAAAGAAGCCTCGGGAGTGTGTCTGAGCGGGCTGAGTGCCATGCTAGGGTCACCTAGTCGAGGGCACCTTGCACATCCAATGGGCCCCAGGCGAGTAGCTATGGACCGGCCCTTCGGTTGAGACATCCCAAAGCAGGGAACAAAGCTAGCTCTGTCAGAAGGAGGAAAACAGCAATGGGATGGATTTTCAAGCAGTTGCTAAGTCACACCACGTTAGGGCTCCCCGGGAAAGAAATGCGAATTTTGGCCTCTAGGCCCAGTATCCAGATGTGTGCACAGGATATTTTCCCACAGGATTCAAGAATGTTCCAGACAGACCTAAGCTCACTAGCTCTCTCCTGCAGAGGAAATGAAATATTGTTGCTTGAACCACGAAAAGATGCTGGGATTCTTGGCTTTATGGAGGAGAAGAATTCAATCCAGGGCCCAAGACGAGGCTTGATTGCTCAGAGCTTTTGTGCAATAGAGTTTTATTAAAGGAGAAAGGAGATAGAGAAAGCTTCTGACAGAGACATCACAAGGGGCAGAAAGCGTACCCCTTGCTAGTGTTAGTAATGGAGTTATATACTCTCCAATAAGTTATGACAACGAACAAAAGAATGTCTGGAGGTTGTAAAGACTCACTAGACCTACTCCCATAATTGACATTTTAAGATAACAGGATTAGCCAGAAGGTTTTTTCCAGAGACCGTCCTCCAAGAAGGATGCATGATTGTTATATAATCCTAAGGAATGTAGAGGGAAAAAACAGTTTGTCCTTCCTTCCTCCTTGAGAATTCTAGACCCCTCTCTCCTTGGGGACCCTTGAACTTCTTTATAAACCTTGCCTTGGCAATGACTCTCTCAAAAACATGATTGAACAGCCGTTTGGAGCTTCCTTTGACTTTCCCTGGGAGGGAGGAGCCCTCCCTGAGCACAGGGCCTCAGGGGCCATGGCCAATGAAAAATAATCTCCCAGCAAGTGCTTTTCAGCCCTGTGTGACTCTCAGCCCACAGGAGGCTGAGAAAACTCTCTTCCTTGGAGGAAGGAAAGGCAGCCCAAGAGTGTGTTTTCAGGCCTGTATCTTGCAGCAAGTGTTTGGCTTGTTAGACAGAAGACCTGCAGGGCCTGTTCCAACAGACTCAATGCCAGAATCAGGGCCTTGTGTCTCCCTGCAGTTTCCTGGCCTTGCAAACACATTCCTAGGTGAGAGCAGTCCTGCCCATGGGGAAGCAGGCTGCGGGAGTGTGTCTGAGGGGCCAGGTGTCATGCTGGGGTCACCTGGTCGAGGGCACCTTGCACCTCCAATGGACCCCAGGCAAGGAGTTGCAGGCCACCACCTTGCTTCTGAAATCCCCAAATGGGGAGCAAAGCTCGCTCTGTCAGAGGGAAGAAAACAGCAACAGGATGGATTTTCAAGCAGTTGCTAGGCTGTACTGCGTTAGGGCTCCAAGGAAGGAAAATGCGAATTTTAGCCCCTACGACTGGTATCCAGGTGGGCTCCCAGGATGATTTCCCCGCAGGATCCAAGAACGTTCCAGACAGACCTGGGCTCACTAGCTCCCTCCTGCAGAGGAAACATGAGAGAACAGCTGTTTGGAGGTTGCTTTGACTTCCCTGGGAGGGTAGGATCCCTCCCTGGGTGCAGGGCCTCAGGGGCCATTGCCGCTGAGAAATGCCCTCGAAGCCAGACCTTTCCAGCCTTGTATGACTCAGCACGGGAGGAGACTGGAAAAGCTCTCTTCCTTGGAGGAAGGAAAGGCAGCCCCAGAGAGTGTGTTTTCACACCTGTATCTTGCAGCAAGTGTTTGGCGTCTCAGACGTCAGACCTCCAGGCCTGCTCCAACGGCCTCAGTTCCAGAGTCAGGGCCGTGTGTCTCCCTGCATTTTCTGAGCCTTGGAACACATTCCTAGGTCAGAACAGTCCTGCCCATGGGGAAGGAGGCTGCGGGAGTGTGTCTGAGGGGGTCGGGTGCCATGCTGGGGTCCAATAGACCCCGGTACCTCCAATAGACCCCAGGACAACAGCGGTGGGGCTCCCCCTGGCTTCCGAAATGCCAAAGCCGAGAAGCAAAGCTAGCTCTATCAGAAGGAAGAAAAGAGCAATCGGATGGATGTTCAGGCTGTTGCTGGGCCGCACCACTTCAGGGTCCCCCCCGAGAGGAACAGGCGCCCTGTGGCCCCTAGGTCCGATATGCAGGTTAACACACAGGGTGTGTCCCCATAGGAGCCAAGAATTTTCCTGACAGACCTAGGCTCACCTAGAGCTCTCCTACAGGGCAAAAGGGGTAAACAGACTGTGGATGTGACTCTGCCTTTCCCAGCGAGCATGGGGCCCTCCCTACGGCCCCTGGGCTCCAGGGAAAATTGTCCTTGAAAAATGACCTCCAAGAAGCGCTTTTTCAGCAGGCTGGGATGCAGAGTTCACAGGATGCGGGGAAAGTGATCGTCCTTCAGGGAAGAAGAGGCAGCCACCCAGTGTGTGTTTGCAAGCCTGTAATTTGGAAGAAACTGGTTAGCTCCTTCAAGGGGAGACCTCCAGGTCTGCTCAGAGGACCGAAATTCCAGAGGCAGCACCATGCATTCTCCCCTGTCCTTTCTGAGCCTTGGAAAGACATGCCTAGCTTATAGCGGTATTGCTCATGAAGAAGCAGGATGCCAGGAATGTGTCAGACATGACTGGGTGCCTTCCTGGGTTCAGCTCCGTGAGGGGCCTTTCCACTCAAAGTAGGTCCCATGCCTCCTTGGGGAGGAAGTGGGGCCCGCTTGCCTCCAAATTGCCAAAGGCTGGAACAAAGCTAGTTCTATCAGAGGTAAGAAAAGAGCAATTGGATGGATGTGGAAGCTGTTGCTGGGCCGCACTGCTTCAGGCCCCCCACCCCTCCGCCCCCGAGAGAAACAGGCGCCCTGTGGCCCCTAGGTCCTGGATGCAGTTTCACACATAGAATGTGTCCCCATAGGAGCCAAGAATTTTCCTGACAGACCTAGGCTCACTAGAGCTCTCCTACAGAGCAAAGGGGATGGGACAGATGTGTGGCTGTGGCTCTGCCTTTCCCTGGAGGTGTGGAGCCGCTCCCTATGGCCCGGGCTCCAGGGGAAGTTGCCCCTGAATAATGACCTCCAAGAAGCGCTTTTCCAACTGGCTGAGACGTGGAGTTCTCAGGATGCAGGGAAAGCGAGTGTCCTTCGGGGAAGCAAAGGCAGTCACCTGTTATCATGACTTACTAGAATAGTAGGTACCTTCTCCGGTTGGGCAGAGCCTTCCTACCTGATCTGAAAAAGAAAATGAAGTAGCTCGCTGGATTTGAGAAATAATTCCCAGACTTGGGTTTCCAACCAGTATAGAATCCGACAATGGCCCTGTCTTTGTAGCCGCGTTAATTAACAGGTATGTGAAGCTCTAAATATCAGTGGAAATTACATACAGCATATAGGCCCCAGTGTTCTGAATGGTGGAAAGAAACAACCAAACTCTTGAAGAGACACTTTCAAAATGGATCATAGAGACTGACTGTACGTGGATGGGCTTGCTTCCGGCAGACTTACTCATATTACGGGTAACCGCACGTTCCCACAGTTGTGTCCTTATGAAATTTTCTATGGAGACCCCCTCCCACAGTGAGGCAGGTGTTAGCAGATTTGCCACAAGTAAGGGGGTGGGATTTCACAGCAGATGGAACATTAGGTAAGGTAATAAATCAGGTAACTAAGTTTGTATAAAAAAGAATATCATTCCCCTTGAGGAACAGATTCATGAATTTGTGCTCAGTGATCAGGTGTGGCTCAATGACTGGAAACACAATTCCTTGGCCTGACATCGGAAAGGTCCTTATACTGTTGTTTTTAGCCACAATTCTGAAAGAGATGGGAATACCAGACCACCTAACCTGCCTCTTGAGAAATCTGGATGAAGGTCAGGAAGCAAACAGTTAGAGCAGGACATGGAACAACAGACTGGTTCCAAAAAGGAAAAGGAGTATGTCAAGGCTGTATATTGTCACCCTGTTTATTTAACTTCTATGCAGAGTACATCATGAAAAAATGCTGGGATGGAAGATACATAAGCTGGAATCAAGATTGCCGGTAGAAATATCAATCAACTTAGATATGCAGATGACACCACCATTATGGCAGAACGTGAAGAGGAACGGGTATGTCGGGGAACTTCTTGAGTTGCAGCAAGGGTGTGAAGGACCCTTTTTTTTTGTTTAGTTAGTCTCGAGATGCCTCAGCGGAAATGGGCCTCATGTCGCCTGGAACGGAGAGGCTCCTGGATATTCCCGAGTTTCAGCAGGTGCTCTCGAGTTACGACAGGGATTCAGGGACCCGCTCTGGCGGCCGCAGGAAAGGCCAGTTATCATGCGTGTTGCTAGGGGGCCTCTCGTGATTCCTCTCCCGTCGATGCCGGGGCCTAAGACCTTGTGTGGAGTCGGGGCCGGAAGCTGAGGATTCCTCTCCAGTGCTGACATGGATTTTGGGTACTTCTGGAGTCTCCACAAAGGAGTCAGGCCTCGTCTCGAGTGGGGGCATGAGCGTGCCCTTTCCTCCCATGCTGTAGCAGCAGTGTCACGCTTCCCTTGCGTGGACCAAGGGATCTGTGGCTTTCCCTCGAGTCTTTCCCACGAGGCTTTCCCACAGGCTGTCCCACGTGTCACGTGGTGTGAGTCGATCCTCGGTGAAAGCCGAGGCAGTGCAGGGAAAACAGGTTCCTGTGGAACGGACTGAGATATCTGGGGGAGACTTGGAATGGTGGCACGACCCTGCATTTCTCTTCCCTTTCCTTTGGAGAGCGCCTCCTCTTGAGATGCGATGGAATGCCGGGAATTCTTTCCCGACCAAGCAGGGAAAGGATCCTCCTCTCGAGCTAGGAGCCGAAACGGAGCTCCTCTGGATGTGGCCGGGACCCTCGTGCTTCCTCTTGAGTGGAAACGGGTTGTCGGGGAACTTCTTGAGTTGCAGCATGGCTGTGAAAGACTCTTTGGAAGTTCCAGAGGTCAAGTGTGATTAGCCTCGAGACACCTCAGTGGAAACGGGCCTCATCTCGCCTGCAGGGAGAACCTCCTGGATTTTACCGAGTTGCGGCAGGTGCTCTTGACTTACGACGGGACCTCAGGACCCGCTCTGGTGCCTCAGGAAAGGCCAGTCCCCATGCGAGTTGCTAGAGGGCCTGTCTCCTCTCCCATCGATGCCAGGGCCTAAGACCTTGTGTGGAGTCGGGGCCGGAACCTGAGGATTCCTCTCCAGTGCTGACATGATCTTGGGGTACTTCTGGAGTCTCCCCAGGGGAGTCAGTCCTCGTCTCGAGTGGGGGCATGCACGTGCGCTTTCCTCCGAGCTGTAGCAGCTTGTCACGCTTCCCTTTGCGTGGATCAAGGGATCTGTGGCTTTCCTTCGAGGCTTTCCCATGAGGCTTTTCCACCAGGCTTTCCCACCAGGCTTTCCACAGGGCTGTCCCACGTGCCACCGTGATGTGAGTCGATCCTCGGCTTGAAAGTCGAGGCAGTGCAGGGAAAACAGGTTTCCCTGGAATGGACTGAGAAATCTGGGGCTCTGGGAATGGTGGCACGACCCTGGAGTTCCTCTATCCTTTCCAGTGGAGAGCGCCTCCTCTTGAGATGCGACGGGAACCCCAGGAATTCTTTCCCGACCATGCAGGGAAAGATCCCTTCTCTCGAGCTATGAGGCGGAAACGGGGCTCCTCTAGATGTGGGCGGGACTCTCGTGCTTCCTCTCGAGTGGAGACGGGTATGTCGGGAACTTCTTGTGTTGCAGCAAGGATGTGAAGGTCTTTTGGAAGTTCCAGAGTTTAGGTGTGATTAGCCTGGGACGCCTCAGGGAAATGGGCCTCATCTCGCCTGGAGGGAGAACCTCCTGGATTTCTCGAGTTGGTGCAGGTGCTCTCGACTTATGACCGGGATCTCAGGGACCCGCTCTGTATCCTCAAGAAAGGCCAGTCCCCATGCTAGTTACTCGGGGCCTCTCGGGATTCCTCTCCCGTCGATGCCGGGGCCTAAGACCTTGTTTGGAGTCGGTGCCGGAACGTGAGGATTCATCTCCAGTGCTGACGTGGATCTTGGGGTACTTCTGGAGTCTCCCCAGGGGAATCAGTCCTCGTCTCGAGTTGGGGCATGCACGTGCGCTTTCCTCCCGAGCTGTAGCAGCAGTGTCACACTTCCCTTCGGGTTGATCAAAGCAACTGGGGCTTTCCCTCGAGGCTTTCCCATGAGGCTTTCCCTCGAGGCTTTCCCACAGGGCTGTCCCACGTGCCACCGTGGTGTGAGTCGATCCTTGGCTTGAAAGTCGAGGCAGTGCAGGGAAAACAGGTTTCCCTGGAATGGACTGAGACATCTGGGGGACTCTGGGAATGGTGGCACGACCCTGGAGTTCCTCTCTCCTTTCCTGTGTGGAGAGCGCCTCCTCTTGAGATGCGACGGGAACGCCGGGAATTCTTTCCCGACCACACAGGGAAAGATCCTTCCTCTCGAGCTATGAGGCGGAAACGGGGCTCCTCTGGATGTGGGCGGGACTCTCGTGCTTCCTCTCGAGTGGAGACGGGTATGTCGGGGAACTTCTTGAGTTGCAGCAAGGATGTGAAGGACGTTTTGGAAGTTCCAGAGGTTAGGTGTGATTAGCCTGGGGACGCCACAGAGGAAACGGGCCTCATCTCGCCTGGAGGGGAGAACCTCCTGGATTTTCTCGAGTTGCGGCAGTTGCTCTCGACTTATGCCGGGACCTCAGGGACCCGCTCTGATGTCCTCAGGAAAGGCCAGTCCCCATGCTAGTTGCTCGGGGCCTCTCGGGATTCTTCTCCCGTCGATGCCGGGGCCTAAAACCTTGTTTGGAGTGGTGACGGAATGTGAGATTCTCTCCAGTGCTGACGTGGATCTCGGGCTACTTCTGGAGTCTCCCCAGGGGAGTCAGTCCTCGTCTCGAGTGGGGGCATGCACGTGCGCTTCCTCCCGAGCTGTAGCAGCAGTGTCTCGCTTCCCTTCGCGTGAATCAAAGCAACTGTGGCATCCCTGAGGCTTTCCCACGAGGCTTTCTCTCGAGGCTTTCCCACGAGGCTTTCCCACAGGGCTGTCCCACGTGCCACCGTGGTGTGAGTCCATCCTCGGCTTGAAAGTAGAGGCAGTGCAGGGAAAACAGGTTTCCCTGGAATGGACTGAGACATCTGGGGGACTCAAGGAATGGTGTACGACCCTGGAGTTCCTCTCGCCTTTCCTGTGAGATCGCCTCCTCTTGAGATGCGCCGGGAACACTGGAACTCTTTCCCGATCACTGAGGGAAAGGATCCCTCCTCTCGAGCTAGGAGGCGGAAACGGGGCTCCTCTGAATTTGGGCGGGACTCTCGTGCTTCCTCTCGAATGGAGACGGGTATGTTTGGGATCTCCTTGAGTTGCAGCAAGGGTGTGAAGGACCCTTTGTAAGTTCCAGAGGTTAGGTGTGATTAGCCTTGAGACACCTCAGCGGAAATGTTCCTCATCTCGCCTGGAAGGGAGAACTCCTGGATTTTCTCAAGTTTGCAGCAGGTGCTACGACTTTCAGCGACAGGGCCGGGGAACTCAGGGACCGCCTCTGTGGCCTCAGAAAGGCCAGTCCCCAT
>NW_017216301.1:0-13287 GCF_001704415.2 Capra hircus
ACGTGGGCCCCCAGTGGGCAATCACGTGGGCCCCAGGGAATCACGTGGGCCCCATCACGTGGGCCCCAGGGCAATCACGTGGGCCCCATCACGTGGGCCCCCAGGGAAATCACGTGGCCCCCAGGGCCAATCACGTGGGCCCCGTGGAAATCACGTGGGCCCCAGGGGCAATCAGTGGGCAGGGGAAATCACGTGGGCCCCCAGGGGCAATCACGTGGGCCCCCAGGGGAAATCACGTGGGTCCTCAGGGGCCAATCACGTGGGAAATCACGTGGGCCCCCAGGGGCAATCACGTGGGCCCCCCAGGGGAAATCACGTGGGCCCCAGGGGCAATCACGTGGGCCCCAGGGAATCACGAGGCCCCAGGGGCAATCACGTGGGCCCCCAGGGGAAATCACGTGGCCCCAGGGGAAATCACGTGGGCCCCAGGGGCAATCATGTGGAAATCACGTGGGCCCCCAGGGGCAATCACGTGGGCATCACGTGGCCCCCAGGGGCAATTGGGCAGTGGGCCCCCAGGGGCAATCACGTGGGCCCCCGTGGAAATCACGTGGGCCCCCAGGGGCAATCACGTGGGCCCCCAGGGGCAAATCACGTGGGCCCAGGGGAATCACGTGGGCCCCCCAGGGGAAATCACGTGGGCCCCCAGGGGCAATCACGTGGGCCCCCCGTGAATCACGTGGGCCCAGGGAATCACGTGGGCAAAATCACGTGGGCCCCCACGTGGATGGGCAATCACGTGGGCCCCAGGGAATCACGTGGGCCCCTGTGGAATCACGTGGGCCCAGGGGCAATGACGTGGGGCCCGGGGGCAATCACGTGGGCCCCCGTGGAAATCACGTGGCCCCCAGGGGCAATCACGTGGGCACCCGTGGAAATTACGTGGCCCCCAGGGGAAATCACGTGGGCCGCCAGGGGGGTGGGCAATCACGGGCCCCCAGGGGCAATTGGGCCCCCCCCACGGTGGAAAATCACGTGGCCCCCGTGGAAATCACGTGGGCCCCCAGGGGCAATCACGTGGGCCCCAGGGGCAATCACGTGGGCCCCCAGGGGAAATCACGTGGGCCCCCAGTTGGGCCCCCAAGTGATGTGGAAAATCACGTGGGCCCCCCATGTGGGCCCCAGGGGCAATCACGTGGGCCCCGTGGAAATCACGTGGGCCCCAGGGCAATCACGTGGGCCCCCCGTGGAAATCATGGGCCCCAGGGGCAATCACGTGGCCCCCCGTGGAAATCACGTGGGCCCCCAGGGGCAATCACGTGGGCCCCCAGGGGAATCACGTGGGCCCCAGGGGCAATCACGTGGGCCCCCCGTGGAAATCACGTGGGCCCCAGGGGCAATCACGTGGGCCCCCAGGGGAAATCACGTGGGCCCCCAGGGGCAATCACGTGGGCCCCAGGGGCAATCACAAATCACGTGGAGGGGCAATCACGTGGGGGGAAATCAGGGCCAATCACGTGGAAATCACGTGGCCCAGGGGCAATCACGTGGCCCCCCGTGGAAATCACGTGGGCCCCCAGGGGCAATCACGTGGGCCCAAATCACGTGGGCCCCCCGTGGGCAAATCACGTGGGCCCCAGGGGCAATCATTGGGCCCAGGGTCAATCACGTGGGCCCCAGGGGAAATCACCCAGGGGGTGGGCAAATCACGTGGGCCCCCAGGGGCAATCAAACACGTGGGCCCCCAGGGAAATCACGTGGGCCCCCAATCACGTGGGCCCCCAGGGGCAATCACGTGGCCCCCCCGTGGGCCAGGGCAATCACGTGGGCCCCCCCGTGGAAATCACGTGGGCCCCAGGGGCAATCAAATCACGTGGGCCCCAGGGGCAATCAGAATCACGTGGCCCCCAGGGGAATACGTGGGCCCCCACGTGGGCCCCAGGGGCAATCACGTGGGCCCCCAAATCACGTGGGCCCCAGGGGAAATCACGTGGGCCCCGCACGTGGGAGGGGCAATCACGTGGGCCCCACGTGGGCCCCCAGGGAATCACGTGGGCCCACGTGGGCCCAGTGGGCAATAAATCACGTGGGCCCCCCGTGGGCCCCCAGGGGAATCACGTGGGCCCAGGGGAAATCACGTGGGCCCCCAGGGGTGGGGGGAAATCACGTGGGCCCCCAGGGGCAATCACGTGGGCAGGGGAAATCAGTGGAGGGGAATCACGTGGGCCCCAGGGCAATCACGTGGGGAAAATCACGTGGCCCCCAGGGAAAATCACGTGGGCCCCACACGTGGGCAAATCACAGTGGGGGGAATTCAAGGGGCAATCACGTGGGCCCCCAGGGGAAATCACGTTGGGTGGGCCCCCAGGGGCAATCACGTGTGGAAATCACGTGGCCCCGTGGGCAAACACGTGGGCCCCAGGGGAAATCACGTGGGCCCCCAAATCACGTGGGCCAATCACGTGGGCCCCCAGGGGAAATCACGTGGGCCCCCAGGGGAAATCACGTGGGCCCCCAGGGGCCACGTGGGCCCCCGGGGAAATCACGTGGCCCCCAGGGGAAAATCACGTGGGCACCCTGGGGCAATCACGTGGGCCCCAGGGGAAATCACGTGGGCCCCGGGACAATCACGTGGGCCCCGTGGAAATCACGTGGGCATCAGGGATCACGTGGGCCCCTCACGTGGGCCCCCAGGGGCAATCACGTGGGCCCCCAGGGGCAATCACGTGGGCCCCAGGGGAAATCACGTGGGCCCCCAGGGCAATCACGTGGGCCAGGGGAAATCACGTGGGCCCCAGGGGCAATCACGTGGCCCCCCAATCACGTGGCCCCAGGGGCAAATCACGTGGGCCCCCAGGGGCAATCACGTGGGCCCCAGGGGCAATCACGTGGGCCCCCGGGGAAATCACGTGGCCCCCAGGGGCAATCACGTGGGCCCCCAATCACGTGGCGCCCCAAATCACGTGGGCCACCAGGGGCAATCACGTGGGCCCCCCGTGGAAATCACGTGGGCCCCAGGGGCAATCACGTGGGCCCCCAGTGGAAATCACGTGGGCGCCCAGGGGCAATCACGTGGGGCCCCCGGGAATCACGTGGGCCCCAGGGGGGAATCACGTGGCCCCCAGTGGAAATCACGTGGGCCCCCAGGGGCAATCACGTGGGCAAATCACGTGGGCCCCCAGGGAATCACGTGGGCCCCAGGGGCAATCACGTGGGCCCCCACGTTCACGTGGGCCCCAGGGGAAATCACGTGGGCCAGGGGCCACGTGGGCCCCAGGGGCAATCACGTGGGCCCCCAGTGGAAATCAGGTGGGCCCCCAGGGGCAATCACGTGGGCCCCCGTGGAAATCACGTGGCCCCCAGGGGCAATCACGTGGGCCCCCAGGGGAAATCACGTGGGCCCCCAGGGGAAATCACGTGGGCCCCAGGGGCAATCACGTGGAAATCCAGTGGGCCCAAATCACGTGGGCCCCCCAGGGGCAATCACGTGGGCCCCCAGGGAAATCACGTGGGCCCCCAGGGGAAATCACGTGGGCCCCCCGTGGAAATCACGTGGCCCCCAGGGGCAATCACGTGGGCCCCAGGGAAATCACGTGGCCCCAGGGGAAATCACGTGGCCGCCCCGTGGAAATCACGTGGGCCCCCGGGGAAATCACGTGGGCGCAAGGGGAAATCACGTGGGGCCCCAGGGGATCATGGGGAAATCACGTGGGCCCCAGGGGCAATCACGTGGGCCCCCGTGGAAATCACGTGGGCCCAGGGGCAATCACGTGGGCCCCCCTGGAAATCACGTGGGCCCCCAGGGGCAATCACGTGGGCCCCAAGGGGAAATGTGCGTGGGCCCCAGGGGCAATCACGTGGGCCCCCCGTGGAAAATCAGGTGGGCCCGCCAGGGGGCAATCACGTGGGCCCGCGGCAATCACGTGGGCCCCCAGGGGCAATGTGGCCCCCAGGGCAATCACGTGGGCCCCAGGGAAATCACGTGGCCCCCAGGGGCAATCACGTGGGCCCCCAGGGGCAATCACGTGGCGCCCCAGGGGCAATCACGTGGGCCCCAGGGCCACGTGGGCCCAGGGGGAAATCACGGGGCCCCAGGGGCAATCACGTGGGCCCCGTGGAAATCACGTGGGCCCCCAGGGGCAAGGGCCCCCAAATCACGTGGGCCCCAGGGGCAATCACGTGGGCCCCCAGGGGAAATCACGTGGGCCCCAGGGGCAATCACGTGGGCCCCCGTGGAAATCACGTGGCCCAGGGGAAATCACGTGGGCCCCCAGGGGGCAATCACGTGGGCCCCCCGTGGAAATCACGTGGGCCCCCCAGGGAAATCACGTGCGAAATCACGTGGGCCCCAGGGCAATCACGTGGGCCCCCAGGGGCAATCACGTGGGCCCCCAGGGGAAAATCACGTGGGCCCCCAGGGGCAATCACGTGGGCCCCAGGGCAATCAAGGGGCAATCACGTGGGCCCAAATCACGTGGGCCCAATCACGTGGGCCCCCAGGCAATCACGTGGGCCCCAGGGGAAATCACGTGGGCCCCCAGGGGCAATCACGTGGCCCCCGTGGAAATCACCCCAGGGGCAATCACGTGGCCCCAGGGGAAATCACAGTGGGCGTGGGCCCCCAGGGAAATTCACGTGGGCCCCCAGGGCAATCACGTGGCCCCCAGGGGAAATCACGTGGGCCCCCCAGGGGCAATCACGTGGGCCCCCAGGGGCAATCACGTGGGCCCCCAGACAATCACTGGGCCCCCAGGGGAAATCACGTGGGCCCCAGGGCAATCACGTGGGCCCCAGGGGCAATCACGAGGGCCCCCAGGGGAAATCACGTGGGCCCCCAGGGGCAATCACGTGGGCCCCCGAGGGGCAATCACGAGGGCCCCCAGGGGCAATCACGTGGGCCCCAGGGGAAATCACGTGGGCCCCCAGGGGAAATCACGTGGGCCCCCAGGGGCAATCAGTGGGGCCCCCCGTGGAAGTCACGTGGGCCCCCAGGGCAATCACGTGGGCCCCCAGGGGAAATCAAGCGGCGTGGGCCCCCCGTGGAAATCACGTGGGCCCCAGGGCAATCACGTGGGCCCCCGTGGAAATCACGTGGGCCCCCAGGCAATCACCGTCAATCCGTGGGGCCCCCAGGGGAAATCACGTGGGCCTCCCGTGGAAATCACGTTCACGTGGGCCCCCAGGGAAATCACGTGGGCCCCAGGGGCAATCACGTGGGCCCCCAATCACGTGGGCCCCAGGGGCAATCACGTGGGCCCCCACGTGGCGCCCCAGGGCAATCACGTCACGTGGCCCCCAAGGGGCAGTCACAATTCACGTGGGCCCCCAGGGGAAATCACGTGGGCCCCAGGGGAAATCACGTGGGCCCCCAGGGCAATCACGTGGGGCCCCCTCATGAAATCACGTGGGCCCCCCAGGGCCAATCATGTGGCCCCCGTGGAAATCACGTGGGCCCCCAGGGCCAATCACGTGGGCCCCCAGGTGGCAATCACGTGGGCCCCCAGGGGCAATCACGTGGCCCCCAGGGGAAATCACGTGGGCCCCAGGCAATCACGTGGGCACCCCGGTGAAATCACGTGGCCCCCAGGGGCAATCACGTGGGCCCCGGGGAAATCACGTGGGCCCCAGGGGCAATCACGTGGGCCCCCAGGGAAATCACGTGGGCCCCAGGGGCAATCACCCGTGGGCCCCCCGTGGCAATCACGTGGCCCCCAGGGGCACGTGGGCCCAGGGGCAATCACGTGGGCCCCCCGTGGAAATCACGTGGGCCCCCAGGGGCAATCACGTGGCCCCCGGGAAATCACGTGGGCCCCCAGGGGCAATCACGTGGGCCCCCAGGGCAATCAGGGGAATCACGTGGGCCCCCAGGGGCAATCACGTGGGCCCCGGGGAAATCACGTGGGCCCCGGGCAATCACGTGGGCCCCAGGGGCAATCACGTGGGCCCCAGGGCGTGGGCCCCAGGGGCAATCACGTGGGCCCCAGGGGAAATCACGTGGGCCCCCAGGGGCAATCACGTGGGCCCCCCAATCACGTGAAATCATGGTCACGGGCCCCAGGGGCAATCACGTGGGCCCCCAGGCAATCACGTGGAAATCACGTGGGCCCCCAGGGGCAATCACGTGGGCCCCCGTGGAAATCACGTGGGCCCCCAGGGGCAATCACGGGGGAATCACGTGGGCCCCAGGGGAAATCACGTAATCACGTGGGCCCCCAGGGCAATCACGTGGGGGGCCCCCAACGGGGCAATCACGTGGCCCCCATGGAAATCACGTGGCCCCCAGGGCAATCACGTGGGCCCCGTGAAACCCACTGGGGGCCCACCCCTGGGGCCCACGTGATTTCCCCTGGGGGCCCACGTGATTGCCCCTGGGCGCCCACGTGATTTCCACAGGGGGCCCACGTGAATTGCCCTGGGGGGCCACGTGATTTCCTGGGGCCCACGTGATTCCCCCGGGGTGATTGCCCCTGGGGGCCCACGTGATTGTGATTTCCCCTGGGGCCCACGTGGGGCCCACGTGATTCCACGTGATTGCCCCTGGGGGCCCACGTGATTTCCACGGGGGCCCCACGTGATTGCCCCTGGGCCACGTGATTTCTGGGGGTGACGTGATTGCCCCTGGGCCACGTGATTGCCCCGGGGGCCACGTGACCCTGGGGCCCACGTGATTTCCACGGGGGGCCCACGTGATTGCCCCTGGGGGCCCACGTGATTTCCCCTGGGGGCCCACGTGATTGCCCCTGGGGGCCCACGTGATTCCCCTGGGGGCCCACGTGACGGGCCACGTGACCCACGGGGGGGGTGATTGCCCCGGGGTGATTGCCCCTGGGGGCCACGTGACCACCACGTGATTTCCCCTGGGGCCCACGTGATTTGGGCCCACGTGATTGCCCCTGGGGGCCCACGTGATTTCCCGGGGGCCACGTGAGCACGTGACCCCACGTGATTGGGGCCCACGTGATTGCCTGGGGGCCCACGTGATTGCCCCGGGGCCCACGTGCTGGGGGCCCACGTGATTGCCCTGCCCACGTGATTTGGGGGCCCACGTGATTGCCCCTCCACGTTGATTTGGGGCCCACGTGATTCCCCACGCCCACGGGGGGCCACGTGATTTCCCCTGGGCCCACGTGATTTCCCCTGGGGGCCCACGTGATTGCCCTGGGGGCCCACGTGATTTGGCCCACGATTGCCCCTGGGGGCCCACGTGATTTGCCCCGGGGCCCACGTGATTCCACGGGGGGCCCACGTGATTGCCCCTGGGGGCCCACGTGATTTCCACCCCCACTGATTTCCCCTGGGGCCCACGTGATTTCCCTGCGGGGCCCACGTGATTTCCCGGGGGCCCACGCCCCCTGGGGGCCCACGTGATTTCCCCTGGGCCCACGTGACGTGATTTCCCCTGGGCCCACGTGATTTCCCCTGGCGGGTGATTTCCCTGGGGGCCCACGTGATTTCCCCTGGGGGGCCCACGTGCTTGCCCTGGGGGCCCACGTGGGGGCCCACGTGTGGGGGCC
Organism: Capra hircus; assembly: GCF_001704415.2. Taxonomy (NCBI): domain Eukaryota; kingdom Metazoa; phylum Chordata; class Mammalia; order Artiodactyla; family Bovidae; genus Capra; species Capra hircus. The sequence continues at coordinate 7,455 of NW_017216301.1, forward strand.
ACTGTGGGGCCCTGCCCCTGGGGCCCACGTGATTTCCGCCTGGGTGGGGGGCCACGTGATTTGTGATTTCCCCTGGGGGCCACGTGATTCCCCTGGGGCCCACGTGATTCCCCTGGGGGCCCACGTGATTTCCCTGGGGCCCACGTGATTGCCCCTGGGGGCCCACGTGATTTCCACGGGGGGCCACGTGATTTCCCCCGTGGGCACGTCATTGCCCCCGGGGGCCCACGTGATTGCCCCTGGGGGCCACGTGATTTGGGGGCCCACGTGATTGCCCCTGGGGGCCCACCTGATTTCCCTGATTTCCCCGGGCGCCACCCCCACACGTGATTTCCCCTCGTGATTGCCCCTGGGGGCCCACGTGACTGTGGGGGCCCACGTGATTTTCCCCTGGGGGCCCCGTGATTGCCCCTGGGGGCCCACGTGGGGGCCACGTGATTGCCCATGGGGGCCCACGTGATTTCCCCTGGGGGCCCACGTGATTTCCCTGGGGCCACGTGATTGCCCTGGGGCCCACGTGATTTCCCTGGGGGCCACGTGATTTCCACGGGGGCCCACGTGATTTCCCCTGCCCACGTGATTGCCCCACCCACGTGATTGCCCATGGGGCCCACGTGGGGGCCCACGTGAGTGATTTCCCCTGGGGGCCCACGTGGGGGCCCACGTGATTGCCCAGGGGGCCCACGTGATTTCCACTGGGGTCCCAAGTGATTTCCCAGGGGGCCCACGAGATTTCCCCTGGGGCCCACGTGACTGCCCCAGGGGGCCCATGTGAGACGCCCCTGGGGGCCCACGTGATTTCCCGTGGAGGCCCACGTGATTGCTCCTGGGGGCCCACGTGACTTCCCCTGGGGGGCCACGTGATTTCCCGTGGGGGCCCATGTGATTTCACCTGGGGGCCCATGTGATTGCCCAGGGGGCCCACGTGATTGCCCCATAGGGCCCAGGTGATTGCCCCCTGGGGGCCACGTGATTTTCCCGGGGGGCCCACGTGATTGCCCCTGGGGGCCCACGTGATTTTCCCCCACCCCTTGATTGCCCCTGGGGGCCCACGTGACACCCCACACGTGATTTCCCCTGGGTCCCACGTGATTGCCCATGGGGGCCCACGTGATCCCCTGGGTCCCACGTGATTGCCCCTGGGGGCCCACGTGATTTCCCCTGGGTGATTTCGTGATTTCCTGGGGCCCACCTGACTGCCCCTGGGGTTCCACGTGATTTCCCCTGGGTGCCCACGTGATTTCCCCTGGGGGCCCACGTGATTGCCCCTGGGGGCCACGTAATTTCCACGTGGGGCCCACGTGATTGCCCCTAGGGCCCACGTGATTTGCACGGGGGCCCACGTGATTGCCCTGGCGGCCCACTGATTTCCACAGGGGACCCACGTGATTGACACTGGCGGACCACGTTTTTGCCCCTGGGCCCACGTGATTTTGGGGGCCCACGTGATTTCCCTGGGGGCCCAGATTTCCTGGGTGCCCACGTGATTACCCCTTGGTGGCCCACGTGATTTCCACGGGGGGGGCCACGTGATTGCCCCTGGGGGCCACGTGATTTCCCCTGGGGCCCACGTGATTCCCTGGGGGCCCACGTGATTTCCACGGGGGGCCACGTGATTGGGGGGCCCACGTGATTGCCCCGGGGCCCCACTTGATTGCCACGGGGGGGCCACGTGATTTCCCTTGGGGGCCCACGTGATTTCCCCTCGGGGCCCACGTGATTGCCCCTGGGGGCCCACGTGATTTCCCAGGGGGCCCCATGTGATTGCCCCAGGGGGACAACGTGATTGCCCCTGGGGGCCCACGTGATTGCCACTGGGGGCCCACGTGATTGCCCCTGGTGGCCCACCTGATTGCCCCGGTGGGCCCTCGTGATTGCTGCTGGGGCCCACGTGATTGCCCCGGGGAGACCACGTGATTGCCCCTGGGGGCCCACGTGATTGCCCCTGGGGTCCCAGGGGACCCACGTGATTGACTGATCCATTGATCCACTCAACGGGAAGCGTGACACTGCTGCTACAGCTCGGGAGGAAAGCGTACGTGCATGCCCCCAGTCGAGACGAGGACTGACTCCCATGGGGGAGACTCCAGAAATACCCCAAGATCCATGTCAGCCCTGGTGAGGAATCCTCAGTTTCCGGAAACCGACTCCACACAAGGTCTTAGGCCCCAGTATAGACGTGAAAGGAATACCGAGAGGCCCCCGAGCAACTCGCATGGGGACTGGCCTTTCCTGAAGCCACCAGAGCGGGTCTCTGATGTCCCCGTCGTAAGTCGAGAGCACCTGCCGCATCTCGAGAAAATCCAGGAGGTTCTCCCCTCCAGGCGAGATGAGGCCCATTTCCTCTGATGCGTCTCGAGGCTAATCACACCTAACCTCTGGAACTTCCAAAGGGTCCTTCACAGCCTTGCTGCAACTCAAGAAGTTCCCCGACATAACCGTCTCCACTCGAGAGAAAGCACGAGAGTCCCGCCCATATCCAGAGGAGCCCCGATTCCGCCTCATAGCTCTAGAGGAGGGATCCTTTCCCTGCGTGGTCGGGAAAGAATTCCCGGCGTTCCCGCCGCATCTCTAGAGGAGGCGCTCTCCACAGGAAAGGGGAGAGGAACTCCAGGGTCGTGCCACCATTCCCAGAGTCCCCCAGATGTCTCAGTCCATTACAGGGAAACCTGTTTTCCCTGCACTGCCTCGATTTCCAAGCCGAGGATCGACTCACACCACGGTAGCACGTGGGAAAGCCCTGAGGCGGAAAGCCTCGGTGGGAAAGCCTCGTGGGAAAGCCACTGTTCCCTTGATCCACTCTACGGGAAGCGTGACACTGCTGCTGCTACAGCTCGGGAGGAAATCGCACGTGCATGCCTCCACTCGAGACGAGGCCTGACTCCCCTGGGGAGACTCCAGAAGTACCCCAAGATCCATGTCAGCACTGGAGAGGAAACCGCCGGTTCCGGCACCGACTCCACACAAGTTCTTAGGCCCCCGGCATCGACGGAAGAGGAATCCCGAGAGGCCCCCGAGGCAACTCGCATGGGGACTTGCCTTTCCTGAGGCCACCACAGCGGGTCCCTGAGGTCCCCGTCATAAGTCGGAGAGCACCTGCCGCAACTCTAGAAAATCCAGGAGGTTCTCCGTTCCAGGCGAGATGAGGCCCATTTCCACTGAGGCGTCTCGAGGTTAATCACACCTAACCTCCCTGAACAACCAAAGGGTCTTTCACACCCTTGCTGCAACTCAAGAAATTCCCCCGACATAACCGTCTCCACTCGAGAGGAAGCACGAGAGTCCCGCCCACATCCAGAGGAGCTCCGTTTTTGCCTCCTAGTTCAAGAGGAGGGTCCTTTCTCTGCGTGGTCGGGAAAGACTTCCCGGCGTTCCCGTCGCATCTCAAGAGGAGGCGCTCTCCACAGGACAGGCGAGAGGAACTCCTGGGTCGTGCCACCATTCCCAGAGTCCCCCAGAGATCTCAGTCCATTCCAGGGAAACACGTTTTCCCTGCACTGCCTTGACTTTCAAGCCGAGGATCGACTCACACCACGATGGCACGAGGGACAGCCCTTTCGGAAAGCCTCGTGGGAAAGCCTCGAGGGAAAGCCACAGATCCCTTGATCCACACGAAGGGAAGCGTGACACTGCTGCTACAGCATGGGAAGAAAGGGCACGCTCATGCCCCCACTCGAGACGAGGCCTGACTCCCTTGTGGAGACTCCAGAAAGTACCCCAAAATCCATGTCAGCACTGGAGAGGAATCCTCAGCTTCCGGCCCTGACTCCACACAAGGTCTTAGGCCCCGGCATCGACGGGAGAGGAATCACGAGAGGCCCCATAGCAACACGCATGATGACTGGCCTTTCCTGCGGCCGCCAGAGCGGGTCCCTGAAGTCCCCGTCGTAACTCGAGAGCACCTGCTGAAACTCGGGAATATCCAGGAGCCTCTCCATTCCAGGCGACATGAGCCCCATTTCCGCTGAGGCATCTCGAGACTAACCACACCTAACCTCTGGAACTTCCAAAGGGTCCTTCACACCCTTGCTGCAACTCAAGAAGTTCCTCGACATACCCGTTCCTCTTCACATTCTGCCATAATGGTGGTGTCATCTGCATATCTAAGTTTATTTATATTTCTACTGGCAATCTTGATTCCAGCTCATGTATCTTCCATCCCAGCATTTTTCATGATGTACTCTGCATATCAGTTAAATAAACAGGGGTGACAATATACAACCTTGACATATTCCTTTTCCTTTTTGGAACCAGTCTGTTGTTCCATGTCCTGCTCTAACTGTTGCTTCCTGACCTTCATCCAGATTTCTCAAGAGGCAGGTTAGGTGGTCTGGTATTCCCATCTCTTTCAGAATTGTGGCTAAAACAACAGTATAAGGACCTTTCCGATGTCAGGCCAAGGAACTGTGTTTTCAGTCATTGAGCCACACCTGATCACTGAGCACAAATTCATGAATCTGTTCCTCAAGAGGGAATGATATTCTTTTTTATACAAACTTAGTTACCTGACTTATTACCTTACCTAATTGTTCCATCTGCTGTGAAATCCCCACCCCCTTACTTGTGGCAAATCTGCTAACACCTGCCTCACTGTGGGAGGGGGTCTCCCATAGAAAATTTCATAAGGACAACAACTATGGGAACGTGCGGTTACCCGTAATATGAGTAAGTCTGCCGGAAGCAAAGCCCATCCATGTACAGTCAGTCTCTATGATCCATTTTGAAAGTGTCTCTTCAAGAGTTTGGTTGTTTCTTTCCACCATTCCAGAACACTGGGCCTATATGCTGTATGTAATTTCCACTGATATTTAGAGCTTCACATACCTGTTAATTAATGCGGCTACAAAGACAGGGCCATTGTCTGATTCTATACTGGTTGGAAACCCAAGTCTGGGAATTATTTCTCAAATCCGCAAGCATTTGGACATTTTCTTTTTTCAGATCAGGTAGGGAAGGCCTCTGCCCAACCGGAAAAAGGTACCTACTCTTCTAGTAAGTAATGATAACAGGGGACTGCCTTTGCTTCCCTGAAGGACACTCGCTTTCCCTGCATCCTGAGGACTCCACGTCTCAGCCAGTTGGAAAAGCGCTTCTTGGAGGTCATTATTCAGGGGCAAATTTCCCCTGGAGCCCCGGGGGCCATAGGGAGCGGCTCCACACTCCCAGGGAAAGGCAGAGCCACAGCCACACATCTGTCCCATCCCCTTTGCTCTGTAGGAGAGCTCTAGTGAGCCTAGGTCTGTCAGGAAAATTCTTGGCTCCTATGGGGACACATTCTATGTGTGAAACTGCATCCAGGACCTAGGGGCCACAGGGCGCCTGTTTCTCTCGGGGGCGGAGGGTGGGGGGCCTGAAGCAGTGCGGCCCAGCAACAGCTTCCACATCCATCCAATTGCTCTTTTCTTACCTCTGATAGAACTAGCTTTGTTCCAGCCTTTGGCAATTTGGAGGCAAGCGGGCCCCACTTCCTCCCCAAGGAGGCATGGGACCTACTTTGAGTGGAAAGGCCCCTCACGGAGCTGAACCCAGGAAGGCACCCAGTCATGTCTGACACATTCCTGCATCCTGCTTCTTCATGAGCAATACCGCTATAAGCTAGGAATGTCTTTCCAAGGCTCAGAAAGGACAGGGAGATGCATGGTGCTGCCTCTGGAATTTCGGTCCTCTGAGCAGACCTGGAGGTCTCCCCTTGAAGAAGCTAACCAGTTTCTTCCAAATACAGGCTTGCAAACACACACTGGGTGGCTGCCGCTTCTTCCCTGAAGGACGATCACTTTCCCCGCATCCTGTGAACTCTGCATCCCAGCCTGCTGGAAAAGCGCTTCTTGGAGGC
>NW_017216302.1:0-23408 GCF_001704415.2 Capra hircus
GGGTGGTGGGAGCGGGTGCTGTGCTGGGATGAGGCCTTTATCCTCACATCTTCCTGTGGGAATGGGAGTCGGGGAGCTCTGTGGCCTTGCTGCCTTCAGTGGCTTCCTCTGCACAGGGGCTAGTGCTCTGCCTTTTGTTAGCGTTACGGAGTTTGGGCTTCGCTTTGGTGGCCTTGGCCTTTGCCTTTGGCCTGGGCCTTGGCTTGCTTGGCGTTGCCCTTGCCCTTGCCTTGGGTCTTGGCTTGGCTTGCCCTGCCCTTGAACTTGAATTGGCCTTGACCTTGTTGACCTTGACATTGAACTTGAAATTTGGCCTTGACCTTGACCTTGAACTTGAAACTGGAACTTCAACTTGAACTTGACTTGAACTTGAACTTTGAACTTGAACTTGAACGTTGAACTTGAACTTGAACTTGACCTTGACCTTGTACTTGTGACTTGAACTTGAACTTGAACTTGACTTGACCTTGACCTTGAACTTGAACTTCAACTTGAACTTCAACTTCAACTTGAACTTGAACTTGAACTTGACTTGACTTGAACTTGACCTTGACCTTGAACTTGAACTTGAACTTGACTTGAACTTCAACTTGAATTTGACCTTGACCTTGAACTTCAACTTGAACTTGACTTGACTTGACCTTGAACTTGAACTTGACCTTGACCTTGACCAACAACGGGAGACCTCGAGATTTGCTCAGAGCACCGGAGGTCCAGAAGCAGGGGCCCTGTATCTCCCCTTCCCTTTGTGATCATTGCAAAGACATTCCTAGCTGATAGCGGGAGTGCCCATGAAGAAGCAAGCAGTGGGAGTGTGTTTGACACGACTGTGTGCCTTCCTGGCCTCAACTCCACAAGGGGCCTTTCCTCTCGAAGTAGGCCCCCATGTCCCCTTGGGGAGGGTGTCATGCCTCTTTTCTCCTCGCTGCCAAAGGGTGGAGCCAAGCTCGCTCTGTCAGAGGTACAAAACAGCAATTGAATGGATTTTCAAGCTCTTGCTAGGCTGCACCCTTTCAGGGCCCACTTTACTGATACAGGTGCTCTGTAGCCCCTGGTTGGGTATGCAGGTTCACAAACAGGGTGAGATCCTGTCCCAAGCCAAGAATTTTCCTGAAAGACCTAGGCTCACTAGAGCTCTCCTCCAGAGCAAAGAGGATAGAGGAGATGTATGGAGGAGTCTTTGCCTTTCCCTGTGAGTGTGGGGCTACTCCCTACGGCCCCAAGCTCAGGGATAACTGCCTCTAAGAAAGGAATGGCAAGAAGTGCTATTCTTGGAGGTTGGGACAGGGAGTTCGCAGCATGTGGGGAAAGAAAGACTTCTTCGGGGAAGAAGAGGCAACCACCGGGGTGTGTTTGCAAGCCTCTATTTGGAAGGAACAGGTTTGCTTATACAACTGAAGACCTCCAGATCTGCTCAGAGGACTGAAGTTCCAGAGACAGGGCCATGTATCTCCCTTCCCTTTGAGATACTTGCAAAGACATTCCTAGCAGATCGTGGGAGTGCCCATGAAGAAGCAAGCAGCGGGAGTGTGCTTGACATCACTGGCTGCCTACCTGGGCTCAGCTCCTCAAGGGGCCTTTGTCTCCTGGTAGGCCCTATGTCCCCTTTGGAGAGGGTTGTGCCCTCTTCCCTCCACACTGCCAAAGGGTGGAGGTGGAGCAAACTCGTTCTCTCCGAGGTAAAAAAAAAAGACAAATTGGATGGATTTTTAAGCTCTTGCTATGGCTGCACCCCTCCAGGACCCACTCGAGCAAAACAGGTGCCCTGTGGCCCCTAGGTGGGGTATGCAGGTTCACACACCGGGTGGGATCCCGTCAAAGCCAAGAATTTTCCTGACAGACCTAGGCTCACTAGAGCTCTCCTCCAGAGGAAAGGGGACAGAAAAGACGTGTGTGTGGAGGTGGCTCTGCCTTTCCAGGTCCCAATCTCAGGGATAACTGCCCCTAAGAAAGGAACTGCTGCTGCTGCTGCTGCTAAGTTGCTTCAGTCGTGTTCGACTCTGTGCGATGCCATAGACGGTAGCCCACTAGGCTCCCCGTCCCTGGGATTCTCCAGGCAAGAACAGTAAGTGGGTTGCCATTGCCTTCTCCAATGCATGAAAGTGAACATGAAAGTGCAGTCGCTCAGTCGTGTCCGACCCTCAGCGACCCCACGGACTGCAGCCTACCAGGCTTCTCCGTCCATAGGATTTTCTGAAAGGAACTGCAAGAAGCGCTTTTCCAGGAGGCTGGGAAAGGGAGTTCGCAGGATGTGGGGAAAGAGAGCCTCCTTCGGGGAAGAATAGGCGGCCACTTGTTTTGTGTTGCAAACCTCTATTTGGAAGGAACAGGTTAGCTTATACAAAGGGAGACCTCCAGATCTGCTCAGAGGACTGAAGTTGCAGAGCCAGGTCGGTGTATTTTCCCTTCACTTTGCGATCCTTGCAAAGACATTCCTTGCTGATAGATGATTCAGCAAGGGCCTTTGAGACTGTTGTTTTCTTTCCTAGGTTCAAAGATTCCTTCAGTTCCTAATATAGATATCCTAGAAATTAAGTGACATCCGTGAAAATCTGAGATGTCCTGGTCAAATGCTGTCAGTTATAATTCCAGTTATCATATGAAAGCATTTCAAGTCGCAGCAGTGACCAGATTACATTGTCAATTTCTATTTAATCAGGTTTTAACCATGTCCTCTATGGTTTCACACTGATGCCTTTGCAGAAATACTGCTACTTCAAGATATATGGAATATACTTTTTTTAAGCTTACCGATTTTGTTTGTTTGTTTGTTTGTCTTCTGGTAAGCTGGTACCAGATGGAATTTAGTCTCCTCTCTAGGTTAAGAGAGCAAAGTTTTCTTAGAATGCAATTTTTGATAACAGACTATGAGTTTCTTTACCTTTCATTGATTTATAATTTTTTTTCATCTGTTTTTTTACTTTGGTAAAGTAAATAAGCCTTATTTAAGATTTTGGTACATGTAGGATGGACTAAGCTTTCCCCACACTTGCAAGTTCCCTTAACCCTTCAGATTCTTCTCGTGGGACCAAGATCTCACTTTCCTCCAGAGGGACAATCCAAGCTTTTTATTAGTTGATCTGCCCCTGACATCAGAGTCCATTTGAGCACGACTTGGCCTATAATTTAGGCATGAAACTATGACTACATAAAGAAAAGGTGACTTTATGATTCAGGGATGGCCATGATATGCCTTGCACTTCAGAGAAAATGGGTTAAAATGATTTGTTTTCTTCAAAACTGCACAGCCAGTTCTTTCAGCATATGCAATTGAAAACATCTAGTCATTAGGTCAGTTTTCATTCCAATCCCAAAGAAAGGCAATGACAAAGAATATTCAAGCTGCTGCACAATTGCACTCATCTCACACACTAGTAAAGTAATGCTCAAAATTCTCCAAGTTCACATGAACTGTGAACTTCCAAATGTTCAAGAGGAATTTAAAAAATGCAGAGAAACCAGAGATCAAACTGCCAACATCCACTGGATCATTGAAAAAGCAAGAGAGTTCCAGAAAAAAAAAATATATTTCTGCTTTATTGGCTATGCCAAAGCCTTTGACTGTGTGGATCACAATAAACTGGGAAAAATTCTGAAAGAGATGGGAATACCAGACCACCTGACCTGTCTCTTGAGAAACCTGTATGCAGGTCAGGAAGAAACAGTTCGAACTGGACATGGAACAACAGACTGGTTCTAAATAGGAAAAGGAATATGTCAAGGCTGTATATTGTCACCCTGCTTATTTAACTTATATGCAGAGTACATCATGAGAAACACTGGGCTGGAGGAAGCACACGCTGGAATCCAGATTGCTGGGAGAAATATCAGTAATCTCAGATATGCAGATGACACCACCCTTATGGCAGAAAGTGAAGAAGAACTAAAGAGTCTCCTGATGAAAGTGAAAGAGGAGAGTGAAAAAGTTAGCTTAAAGCTCAGCATTCAGAAAACTAAAATCATTGCATCCAGTCTCATCACTTCATGGCAAATAGATGGGAAAACATTGGAAACAGCAGCAGACTATTTTTGGGGGCTTGGAAATCACTGCAGGTGATGGCTGCCTCCATGAACTTAAAACATATTTATGACTTGGAAGAAAAGTGATGACCAAAATAGACAGCATATTAAAAAGCCGAGACGTTGCTTTGCCAACAAAGATCCATCCAGTCAAGGCTATGGTTTTTCCATATGTCATGGATGGATATGAAAGATGTACTATAAAGAAAGTGACAGCTGAAAATTGGATGCTTTTGAACTGTGGTGTTGGAGAAGATGCTTGTAGGTCGCTTAGACTACAAGGAGACACAACCACTCCATCCTAAAGGAAATCAGGTCTGAATATACATTGGAAGGACTAATACTGAACCTGAAACTCCAATACTTTGGCCACTTGATGTGAAAAGCTGACTCACTTGGAAGTTGCTTTGATTTGCCTGTGAGTGTGGGAGCCCTCCCTGGGCAAAGGCTGAAATGGGGCTCCTCTGGATGTGGGCGGGACTCTCGTGCTTCCTCTCGAGTGGAGACAGGTCTGTTGGGGAACTTCTTGAGTAGCAGCAAGGGTGTGAAGGACCCTTTGGAAGTTCCTGAGGTTAGGTGTCATTAGCCTCGAGGCACCTCAGCGGAAATGGGCCTCATCTCGCCTGGAAGGAGAACCTCCTGGATTTTCTCGAGTTGCCTCAGGTGCTCTCTACTTACGACATGGACCTCAGGGACCCGCTCTGGTGGCCTCCGGAAAGGCCAGTCCCCATGAGAGTTGCTCGGGGCCTCTCGAATTCCTCTCCGCTGATGCCGGGGCCTAAGACCTTGTGTGGAGTCGGTGCCGGAACCTGAGGATTCCTCTCCAGTGCTGATATGGATCTTGGGGTACTTCTGGAGTCTCCCCAGGGGAGTCAGTCCTCGTCTCGAGGGGCATGCACGTTCGGTTTCCTCCCGAGCTTTAGCAGCAGTGTCATGCTTCCCGTCGCGTGGATCAAGGGAGCTTTCCCCAGGCTTTCGAGGCTTTCCCATGAGGCTTTCCCACAGGGCTGTCCACGTGCCACCATGGTGTGAGTCGATCCTCGGCGTGAAAGTCGAGGCAGTGAAGGGAAAACAGGTTCCTCTGGAAAGGACTGAGACATCTCGGGGACTCTGGGAATGGTGGCATGACCCTGGAGTTCCTCTCGCCTTTCCTGTGGAGAGCGCCTCCTCTTGAGATGCGACGGGAATGCCAGGAATTCTTTCCCGACCAAGCAGGGAAAGGAACCCTCATCTCGAGCTACGAGGCGGAAACGCGGCTCCTCTGGATGTGGGCGGGACCCACGTGCTTCCTCTCGAGTGGAGACGGGTATGTCGGGGAACATCTTGAGTTGCAGCAAGCATGTGAAGGACCCTTTGGAAGTCCCAGAGTTTAGGTGTCATTAGCCTCGAGACGACTCAGCGAAAATGGGCCTCATCTCGCCTGGAGAGCAGAACCTCCTGGATTTTCTCGAGTTGCGGCAGGTGCTCTCGACTTACGACGGGGACCTCAAGGACCCACTCTGGTGGCCTCAGTGAAGGCGAGTCCCCAAGCGATTTGCTAGGGGGCCTCTCAGGATTCATCTCCCGTCGATTATGGGGCCTAAGAACTTATGCGGAGTTGGGGCCGGAACCTGAGGATTCATCTCCAGTGCTGACATGGAACTTGGGGTACTTCTGGAGTGTCCACATGGGAGTCAGTCCTCGTCACGAGTAGGGGCATGCACGTTCGCTTTCCTCCGAGCTGTAGCAGCAGTGTCAAGCTTCCCATCGCGTGGATCAAGGCATCTGTGGCTTCCCCTCGAGGCTTTCCAACAAGGCTATCCCACAGGGCTGTCCCACGTGCCACCGTGGGGTGAGTCAATCCTTGGCGTGAAACTCGAGGCAGTGCAGTGAAAACAGGTTTCCCTGGAATGGACAGAGACATCTGGGGGACTCTGGGAATGGTGGCACGACACTGGAGTTCCTCTCGAATTTCCTGTGGAGAGCGCCTCCTCTTGAGATGCGACGGGAACGGCGGGAATTCTTTCCCGACCACGCAGGGAAAGGATCCCTCCTCTCGAGCTATGAGGGGGAAACGGGGCTCCTCTGGATGTGGGCGGGACTCTCGTGCTTCCTCTCAAGTGGAGACGGGGATTACGGGGAACTTCTTGATTTGCAGCAAGGTGTGAAGAACCCTTTGGAAGTTCCAGAGGTAAGTGTGTGATTAGCCTCGAGACGCCTCAGCGGAAATGGGCCTCATCTCGCCTCGAGGGAGAACCTCCTGGATTTTCTCCAAATGCGACAGGTGCTCTCGACTTACGGCTGGGACCTCAGCGACCCGCTCTGGTGGCCTCAGGAAAGGCCAGTCCCCATGCGAGTTGCTCGGGGAACTCTCGGGATTCCTCTTCAGTCGATGCCGGGGCCTAAAACCTTGTGTGGAGTCAGTGCCAGACCTGAGAATTCCTCTTCAGTGCTGATATGGATCTTGGGTACTTCTGGAGTCTCCCCAGGGGAGTCAGTCCTTGTCTCCAGTGGGGCATGCACGTGCGCTTTCCTCCGAGCTGTAGCAGCAGTGTCACGCTTCCCTTCACGTGGATCAAGGGATCAGTGGCTTTCCCTCGAGGCTTTCCCATGAGGTTTTCCCACGAGGCTTTCCCACAGGGCTGTCGCAAGTGCCACCGTGGTGTGAGTCGATCCTCGGCTTGAAAGTCGAGCAGTGCACGGAAAACAGTTTTCCCTGGAATGGACTGAGACATCTCGGGGACTCTGGAATGGTGGCATGACCCTGAGTTCCTATCGCCTTTCCAGTGGAGAGCGCCTCCTCTTGAGATGCGACGGGAACGCCGGGAATTCTTTCCCGAACACGCAGGGAAAGGATCACTCCTCTCGAGCTATGACCTGTAAACAGGGCTCCTCTGGATGTGGCCGGCACTCTCGGCACTTCCTCTCGAGTGGAGACAGGTATGTCGGGGAACTTCTTCAGTTGCAGCAAGGGTGTGAAGGACCCTTGGAAGTTCCAGAGTTTAGGTGTGATTAGCCTCGAGACGCCTCAGCGGAAATGGGCCTCATCTCGCCTGAGGGGAGAGTCTCCTGATTTTCTCGAGTTGCGGAACGTGCTCTCGACTTACGACAGGGACCTCAGGACCCGCTCTGGTGGCCTCAGAAAAGGCCAGTCCGCATGCGAGTTGCTCGGGGCCTCTCGGGATTCCTCTTCCGTCGATGCCAGAGCCTAAGTCCTTGTGTGGAGTCGGTGCCAGAACATGAGGATTCCTCTCCAGTGCTGACATGGATCTTGGGGTACTTCTGGAGTCTCCCAGTGGAGTCAGTCCTCGTCTCAAGTGGGAGAATGCACGTGCGCTTTCCTCCCGAGCTGTAGCAGCAGTGTCACGCTTCTCTTCGCGTGGATCAAGGGATCTGAGGCTTTTCCTCAAGGCTTTCCCACGAAGCTTTCCACGAGGCTTTCCCTCTGGGCTCTCCCACGTGTCACAGTGGTTTGAATTGACCTCGGCTTGAAAGTTGAGGCAGTGCAGGGAAACAGTTTCCCTAGAATGAACAGGGACACCTGGGGACTCTGGGAATGGTGGCACGACCCTGGAGTTCCTCTCTCCTTTCCTGTGGAGAGCGCCTCCTCTTGAGATGCGACGGGAACGCCGGGAATTCTTTCCCGACCACGCATAGAAAGGATCCCTCCTCTCGAGCTAGGAGGCGGAAACGGAGCTCCTCTGAATGTGGGCGGGACTCTCGTGCTTCCTCTCAAGTGGAGACGGGGATGTCGGGGAACTTCTTTGACTCATGCAGCAAGGTTGTGAAGTACCTATGGAAATTCCAGAGCTTAGGTGTGATTAGCTCGAGACGGCCCTCAGCGGAAATGGGCCTCATCTCGCCTGGAGGGGAGAACCTCCTGGATTTTCTGGAGTTGTGGCAGGTGCTCTCGACTTAAGACGGGGACCACAGGGACCCGCTCTGGTGGCCTCAGGAAAGGCCAGTCCCCATGCGAGTTGCTCGGGGCCTCTCGGATTCCTATCCCGTCGATGCTGGGCCCTAAGACCTTGTGTGGAGTCGATGCCGGAACCTGAGGATTCCTCTCCAGTGCTGACATGGATCTTGGGTACTTCTGGAGTCTCCCCAGGGGAGTCAGTCCTCGTCTCGAATGGGGACATGCACGTGCGTTTTCCTCCCGAGCTGTAGCAGAACTGTCACGCTTTCCTTCGGGTGGTTTAAGGGATCTCTGTCTTTCCCTCGCGGCTTTCCATGAGGCTTTCCCACGAGGCTTTCCCACAGGGCTGTTCCACGTCTACCGTTGTGTGAGTCGATCCTCGGCCTTGAAAGTCGAGGCCAGTGCAGGGGAAAACAGGTTTCCCTGGAATGGTCTGAAACATCTGGGGACTTCTGGGAATGGTGGCACTATCCTGGAGTTCCTCTCGCCTTTCCTGTGGAGAAGCGCCTCCTCTTGAGTTGCGACGGGATCGCCGGGAATTCCTTTCCCGACCAAGCAGGGAAAGGATCCTTCCTCTCCAGCCTACAAGGAGGAAACGGGCTCTTCTCGATGTGGGCAGGACCCTCGTGCTTCCTCTCGAATTGAGACGGCGTATGTCGGGTAAATTCTTGTGTTGCAGTAAGGTTACGAAGGACCCTTTGGACACTCCAGAGGTTAGGTGTGATTAGCGTTGAGACGCCTCAGCAGAAATGGGCCTCATCTCGCCTGGAGGGGAGAACCTCCTGGAATTTCTCGAGTTGTTGCATGTGCTAGCGACTTACCATAGGGACTTCAGGGACCAGCTCTGGTGACCTCAGGAAAGGCCAGTTCCCATGCGAGTTGCTCGGGGGCCTCTCGGGATTCCTCTCCCGACGATTCCGGGGCCTAAGACCTTGTGTGGAGTCGGGACCGTAACCTGAGGATTCCTCTCAATTGCTGAGGTGGATCTTGGGGGTACTTCTGGAGTATCCCCAGGGGAGTCAGTCCTCGTCTCGAGTAGGGGCATGCACGTGCGCCTTCCTCCCGAGCTGTAGCAGCAGTGTCACGTTTCCCGTCACGTGGTCAAGGGATTTCTGGCTTTCTCTCGAGGCTGTCCCACGAGGCTTTCCACGAGGCTTTCCCACAGGGCTGTCCCACGTGCCACAGTGGTGTGCGTCAATCCTCGTCTTGAAAGTCCAGGCAGTGCATGGAAAACAGGTTCCTCTGGAATGTACTGTGACATCTGAGGGACACTTGGAATGGCGGCACGACTCTGGAGTTCCTCTCACTTTCCTGTTGAGAGCACCTCCTCTTAAGATGCGACGGGAACACCGGGAATTCTTTCCCGAACTATAAGGGAAAGGATCCCTCATCTCAAGGTACGAGGCGGAAACGGGGCTTCTCTGGGCTTCTCTGGGTGGGACCCTCGTGCTTCCTCTGGAGTGGAGATGGGTATGTCGGGGATCTTCTTGATTTGCAGCAAGGGTGTGAAGGACCCTTTGGAAGTTCCAGAAGTTAGGTGCGATTAGCCTCGAGACGCCTCAGCGGAAATGGGCCTAATCGCGCCTGGAGGGGAGAACCTCCTGGATTTTCTCGAGCTGCAGAAGGTGCTCTTGACTTACGACGGGGACATCAGGGACCCGCTCTGATGGACTCAGGAAAGGGCAGTTCCCATGAGAGTTGCAAGGGGGCCTCTCGGGATTCCTCTCCCGTCGATGCCGGGGCCTAAGACCTTGTGTGGAGTCGGGGCCGGAACCTGAGGTTTCCTCTCCAGTGCTGACATGGAACGTTGGGTACTTCTGGAGTCTGTCCAGGGGAGTCAGTCCTCGGCTCGTGTGGCGACATGCACGTGCGCTTTGCTCCCGAGCTCTAGCAGCAGTGTCACGCTTCCGGTCGCGTGGATCAAGGGATCTGTGGCTTTCCCTAGAGGCTTTCCCACAGGGCTGTCCACGTGGTGTGTGAGTCGATCCTCGGCGTGAAAATCGAGGCAGTGCAGGGAAAACAGGTTCCTCTGGAAGGCACTGAGACATCCGGGGGTCTCTTTGAATGGTGGCACGACCGTGGAGTCCCTCTCGCATTTCCTGTGGAGGGCGCCTCCTCTTGAGATGCGACGGGAACGCCGGAAATTCTTTCCCGACCAGGCAGGGAAGGATCCCTCATCTCGAGCTACCAGGCGGAAACGGGGGCTCCTCTGGATGTGTGCGGGACCCCCGTGCTTCCTCTCGAGTGGAGAAGGGTATGTCGGAGAACGACTTGAGATGCAGCAAGAGTTTGAAGGACCCTTTGGAAGTTCCAGAGGTTAGGCGTGATTAGCCTGGAGATGCCTCAGCAGAAATGGGCCTCATCTCGCCTGGAGGGGAGAACCTCTCTCCTTCTCTCTCGGCAGGTGCTCTCGACTTACGACGGGGACCTCAGGGACCCCCTTTGCTGACCACAGGAAAGGCCAGTCCACATGCGACTTCCTAGGGGGCCTCTCGGGATTCCTCTCCCTTCCAAACCCGGGCCAAAGACCTTACGTGGAGTCAGGGACAGAACCTGAGAGTTCCTCACCAGTGCTGCCATGGATCTTGGGGAACTTCTGGAGTCCTGAGGGGCCCACGTGATGGCCCCTGCTGGCCCACGTGATTGCAACAGCTGACCCACATGATTGCACCAGGGGCCCACGAGATTTCCCCTGGGGCCCACGTGATTGCTCCAGCTGGCCCATATGATGGCCCCGGGGACCCACGTATTTCCACTGGGGCCTACGTGATTTCCCCGTTACCCACGTGATTGCACCAGCTGGCCCACATGATAGCCCATGGGGGGGCGCATGTGATTGCCATTGGGGGCTCATGTGATTGCACCAGGTTGCCCACGGATTGCCAAGGAGGGCCAGTGATTTCCCCAGGGCGAACATGATGCCTCCCCGGACCCTGGGGACACGTGATTGCCCCTCCCTCGTGTTGATTGCCCTGGGGGCCACGTGGGGGCCCACGTGTGAAGGGGGCCCACGTGATGGTGATTGCCCTGGGGGCCACGTGATTTTGGGCCCACGTGATTTCCCCTGGGGGGTGAGGGGCCCACGTGGGGGCCACGTGATTTGGGGCCCACGTGACGGGGGGGCCACGTGACACGTGATTGCCCCTGGGGGCCACGTGATTTTTGGGGGCCCACGTGAGGGGCCCACGTGATTTCCCCTGGGGGCCACGTGATTGCCCCGGGCCCACGTGATTTTGGGGGGCCCACGTGATTGCCCCCACGTGAGGCCACGTGATTTCCACGGGGCCCACGTGATTTCCCCTGGGGCCCACCACGTGATTTCCCTGGGGGGTGATTGCCCTGGGGCACGTGATTTCGTGCCTGGGGGCCCACGTGATTGCCCCTGGGGCCCACGTGATTTCCCCTGGGCCACGCCCCCCACGTGATTGCCCCTGGGGCCCACGTGATTTCCACGTGATTGGGGCCCACGGCCCTGGGGGCCCACGTGATTGCCCCTGGGGGGCCCACGTGATTTCCCTGGGGCCCACGTGATTTCCCCTGGGGCCGTGAACCCTGGGGCCCACTGGGGCCCACGTGATTGCCCCTGGGGGCCACGTTGCCCCTGGGGCGCCACGTGATTTCCTGGGGGCCCACGTGATTTCCCCTGGGGCCCACGTGATTTGGGGCCCACCGTGATTGCCCCTGGGGGCCACGTGATTGCCCCTGGGGCCACGTGATTTCCCCTGGGGGCCACGTGATTGGGGGCCCACGTGATTGCCCTGGGGGCCCACGTGATTGCCCCTGGGGCCCACGTGATTCCGTGATTCCTGGGGGCCCACGTGATTGCCCCCACGGGCCACCCCTGGGGGCCCACGTGATTTCCCTCCCCCCCACGTGATTTCCCCTGGGGGCCACGTGATTGCCCTGGGGGCCCACGATTTCCCCTGGGGGCCCGTGATTGGGGGCCCCCCCACGTGATTTCCCTGGGGGCCCACGTGATTGCCCCTGGGGCCCACGTGATTGCCCCTGGGGGCCCCGTGATTTGCCCTGGGGGCCCCCCCCACGTGATTTCCCTGGGGGCCCACGTGATTTCCCCTGGGGGCCCACGTGATTTCCCTGGGGGCCCACGTGATTCCCTGGGGGCCCACGTGATTTCCCCTGGGGGCCACGTGATTGCCCCTGGGGCCCACGTGATTGCCCCGTTTTCCCTGGGGGCCACGTGATTGCCTGGGGGCACGTGCCTGGGGGCCACGTGATTGCCCCCTGGGGCCACGTGATTTGGGGGCCACGTGATTGCCCCTGGGGGCCCACGTGATTGCCCCCTGGGGGCCCACGTGATTTCCCTGGGGGCCACACGTGATTGCCCCAGGGGGGCCCACGTGATTTCCCCTGGGGGCCACGTGATTGCCCACCCCGTGATTGCCCCTGGGGGCCCACGTGATTGGGGCCCACGTGATTTGGGGGGGGGCCCACGTGATTTCCCCTGGGCCACGTGATTTCCCCAGGGGCCCACGTGATTTCCCTGGGGGCCCACGTGATTCCCCTGGGGGCCCACGTGATTGCCCCGGGGGGCCCACGTGATGGGGGGCCCATTGCCCCTGGGGCCCACGTGATTGCCCCTGGGGCCCACGTGATTCCCCTGGGGCCCACGTGGGGGGCCCACGTGATTGCCCCAGGGGCCCACGTGATTCCCCAGGGGCCCACGTGATTGCCCCAGGGGCCCACCCTGGGGGCCCACGTGATTTCCCCTGGGGGCCCACGTGATTTCCCCTGGGGCCCACGTGATTTCCCTGGGGGCCACGTGATTGCCCAGGGGCCCACGTGATTTCCCCCACCCCTGGGGGCCCCACGTGATTTGATTCCCGGGGGCCCACGTGATTGCCCGGGGGCCCACGTGATTGCCCCTGGGGGCCCACGTGATTTCCCCCTGGGGGCCCACGTGATTCCCCTGGGGGGCCCACGTGATTTCCCTGGGGCCACCCCCCACGTGATTCCCCTGGGGGCCCACGTGATTGCCCCAGGGCCCACGTGATTTCCCCTGGGGCCCACGTGATTTCCCCCCCCCTGGGGGGCCCACGTGATTGCCCCTGGGACACGTGATGCCCCTGGGGCCCACGTGATTTCCCCTGGGGGCCCACGCCCCTGGGGGCCCACGTGATTTCCCCTGGGGCCCACGTGATTGCCCCTGGGGGCCACGTGGGGCCCACGTGATTGCCCAGGGGCCCACGTGATTTCCCCTGGGGGCCCACGTGATTGCCCCGGGGGCCACGTGATTCCCCTGGGGGCCCACGTGATTGGGCCCACGTGATTGCCCCTGGGGCCCCACGTGATTTCCCCTGGGGCCCACGCCCACCCACGTGATTTGGGGGCCCACGTGATTCCCCCCACGTGATTTCCCCTGGGGCCCACGTGATTGCCCCTGGCCCACGTGGGCCCACGTGATTGCCCCAGGGGGCCCACGTGATTTCCCTGGGCCCCACGTGATTGCCCCAGGGGGCCCACGTGATTTCCCTGGGGGGGCCCACGTGATTCCCCTGGGGGCCCACGTGGGGCCCACGTGATCCCCTGATGGGGGGCCCACGTGATTGCCCCTGGGGGTGATTTCCCACGTGATTGCCCCTGGGGGCCACGTGATTCCCCTGGGGGCCACAGGGGCCCCACGTGGGGTTGATTCCCCTGGGGGGGGCCCACGTGATTGCCCACGTGATTTGGGGGCCCACGTGATTGCCCCAGGGGCCCGTGATTTCCCCTGGGGGCCCACGTGATTGATTTCCCCTGGGGCCCACGTGATTCCCCTGGGGCCCACGTGATTGCCCCTGGGGGGGCCACGTGATTCCCCTGGGGGCCCACGTGATTGCCCTGGGGCCCACGTGATTGCCCCAGGGGGCCACGTGATTGCCCATGGGGCCCACGTGATTTCCCCTGGGGGCCCACGTGATTTGCCACGTGATTTCCCCCCACGCCCCTGGGGGCCACGTGATTGCCCGGGGCCCACGTGATTTCCCCTGGGGGCCCACGTGATTTCCCGTGGGGCCACGTGATTGGGGCCCACGTGATTTCCCCTGGGGGCCACGTGATTTCCCCTGGGGGCCCACCCCTGGGGCCCACGTGATTTCCCTGGGGGCCCACTGATTGCCCTGGGGCCCACGTGATTTCCCCTGGGGGCCCACGTGTGGGGGCCCACGTGATTTCCCCTGGGGGCCCACGTGATTGCCCCCAGGGGCCCACGTGATTGCCCATGGGGCCCACGTGATTTCCCCTGGGGGCCCACGTGATTGCCCTGGGGCCCACGTGATTTTCCCCTGGGGCCCACGTGATTGCCCCAGGGGCCCCACGTGATTGCCCATGGGGGCCCACGTGATTTCCCCTGGGCCCACGTGATTTCCCCCTGGGGGCCCACGTGATTGCCCCTGGGGGCCACCGTGATTTCCCCTGGGGGCCCACGTGATTCCCCAGGGGGGCCCACGTGATGATTGGGGCCCACGTGATTTCCCCTGGGGGGCCCACGTGATTCCCCTGGGGCCCACGTGATTTGCCCATGGGGGCCCACGTGATTTCCCTGGGGCCACGTGATTGGGGGCCCACGTGATTGCCCCCAGGGGGCCCACGTGATTCCCCTGGGGGCCCACGTGATTCCCCTGGGGGCCCACGTGATTTCCCCTGGGGGCCCACGTGATTGTGCCCTGGGGCCCACGTGATTTGCCCCTGGGGGCCCACGTGATTTCCCCTGGGGGCCCACGTGATTTGCCCTGGGGCCCACGTGATTGCCCCTGGGGGCCCACGTGATTTCCCCTGGGGGCCCACGTGATTGCCCCGGGGGCCCACGTGATTTCCCTGGGGGCCCACGTGATTTCCCCTGGGGCCCACGTGATTGCCCTGGGGGCCCACGTGATTTCCCCTGGGGGCCCACGTGATTGTCCCCTGGGGGCCCACGTGATTTCCCCTGGGGCCCACGTGATTGCCCCTGGGGGCCCACGTGATTTGCCCTGGGGCCCACGTGATTTCCCCTGGGGCCCACGTGATTGCCCCTGGGGGCCCACGTGATTTCCCCTGGGGGCCCACGTGATTTCCCCTGGGGCCCACGTGATTGCCCATGGGGGCCCACGTGATTTCCCCTGGGGGCCCACGTGATTTCCCCTGGGGGCCCACGTGATTTCCCCTGGGGGCCCACGTGATTGTCCCCTGGGGGCCCACGGTGATTGCCCCTGGGGCCCACGTGATTTCCCCTGGGGCCCACGTGATTGCCCCTGGGGGCCCACGTGATTTGCCCCTGGGGGCCCAGATCCACCCGTGATTGCCCCTGGGGGCCCACGTGATTTCCCTGGGGCCCACGTGATTTCCCTGGGGGCCACGTGATTGCCCCTGGGGCCACGTGATTGCCCCAGGGCCCCCCCCACGTGATTTCCCCTGGGGGCCACGTGATTCCCCTGGGGGCCACGTGATTGCCCCTGGGGGCCCACGTGATTTCCCCTAGGGCCCACGTGATTGCCCCAGGGCCCAGTGATTTCCCCTGGGGGCCCACGTGATTTCCCCTGGGGGCCCACGTGATTTCCCCTGGGGGCCCACGTGATTTCCCCTGGGGCCCACGTGATTGCCCCAGGGGCCCACCCCTGGGGCCACGTGATTGCCCAGGGGCCCACGTGATTTCCCCTGGGGGCCCACGTGATTGCCCCAGGGGCCCACGTGATCCCTGGGGCCCACTGATTTCCCATGTGATTTCCCCTGGGGGCCACGTGATTGCCCCAGGGGCCCCACGTGATTTCCCCTGGGGGCCCACGTGATTGCCCCAGGGGCCCACGTGATTTCCCTGGGGGCCCACGTGATTTCCCACGTCCCCTGGGGGCCACGTGATTTCCCCACGTGATTGCCTGGGGCCACGTGATTTCCCCTGGGGCCCACGTGATTTCCCCCCACGATTTCCCCTGGGGCCCACGTGATTGCCCCGGGGCCCACGTGATTGCCCCAGGGGCCCACGTGATTTCCCCACGTGATTTCCCCTGGGGGCCACGTGATTGGGGGCCACGTGATTTGGGGCCCACGTGAGGGGCCACGTGATTTGATGGGGCCACGTGATTGCCCCAGGGGCCCACGTGATTTCCCCTGGGCCCACGTGATTCCCCTGGCCACGTGATTGGGGGGACGTGATTTCCCTGGGGGCCCACGTGATTTCCCTGGGGCCCACGTGATTGGGGGCCCACGTGATTTCGGGGCCACGTGATTCCCTGGGGGGCCCACGTGATTTCCCCCCGTGGGGCCCACGTGATTTGTGACCACGTGATTGCCCACGTGATTGCCCCCCACGTGGGGGGCCCACGTGATTTCCCTGGGGGCCACGTGATTGCCCTGGGGGCCCACGTGATTTCCCCTGGGCCCACGTGATTTCCCGTGGGGCCCACGTGATTGGGGCCCACGTGATCCCCTGATTGCCCCTGGGGGCCCACGTGATTGCCCTGGGGTGATTTCCCGGGCCCACGTGCCACGTGATTTCCCCTGGGGGCCCAGTGATTGGGGGCCCACGTGATTCCCCTGGGCCCACGTGGGCCCACGTGATTCCCTGGGCCACGTGATTGCCCCAGGGGGGCCCACGTGATTTCCCCTGGGGGCCCACGTGATTGCCCCAGGGGGCCCACGTGATTTCCCCCCCCTGGGCCCAGTGATTTCCCCTGGGGGCCCACGTGATTTCCCCGTGGGGCCCACGTGATTTCCCCTGGGGCCACCATTTCCCTGGGGCCCACGTGATTGCCCCAGGGGCCCCGTGATTGCCCATGATTTCCCCTGGGGGCCCACGTGATTTCCCACGTGATTGCCCCCACGTGATTTCTGGGGATTGG
This sequence comes from Capra hircus, assembly GCF_001704415.2. Classification (NCBI taxonomy): domain Eukaryota; kingdom Metazoa; phylum Chordata; class Mammalia; order Artiodactyla; family Bovidae; genus Capra; species Capra hircus. The sequence continues at coordinate 16,726 of NW_017216302.1, forward strand.
GGGCCCACGTGATTTCCCCTGGGGGCCCAGTGATTGCCCGGATGATTTCCCCTGGGGGCCCACGTGATTGCCCCCCCACGTGATTTCCCTGGGGCCCACGTGATTTCCCGGGGGCCCACGTGATTGCCCTGGGGGCCCACGTGATTTCCCCTGGGGGCCCACGTGATTTGATTGGGGGGCCCACGTGATTTCCCCTGGGGCCCACGTGATTGCCCAGGGGGCCCACGTGATTTCCCCTGGGGCCACGGTGATTGCCCCCCCGTGATTGCCCATGGGGCCACGTGATTTCCCCTGGGGGCCCACGTGATTTGATTCCCCTGGGGGCCACGTGATTTCCCCTGGGCCCACGTGATTGCCCCCACGTGGGGGGCCCCACGTGATTGCCCCAGGGGGCCCACGTGATTTCCCCTGGGCCCACGTGATTGCCCCGGGCCCACGTGATTCCCTGGGGCCCACGTGATTGCCCAGGGGCCCACGTGATTTCACCCTGGGGGCCCACGTGATTCCCCTGGGGGCCTCCCTGGGGGCCCACGTGATTTCCCTGGGTGATTTCCCCTGGGGCCCACGTGATTGACGTGATTCACGTGAGGGGGGGCCCACGTGATTTCCCCTGGGGGCCCACGTGATTTCCCCTGATTTCCCCTGGGGGCCCACGTGATTGCCCGGGGCCCACGTGATTTCCCCTGGGGCCCACCCAGGGCCACGTGATTTCCCTGGGGCCACGTGATTGCCCCTGGGGCCCACGTGATTCCCTGGGGCCCACGTGATTGGGGGCCCACGTGATTTTCCCCTGGGGCCACGCCCATGATTCCCCTGGGGGCCACACCCACGTGATTCCCTGGGGCCCACGTGATTTCCCCTGGGGCCCACTGACGCCCCTGGGGGCCCACGTGATTGCCCCCCACGTGATTGGGGGGCCCACGTGATTGCCCAGGGGGCCCACCCCTGGGGGCCACGTGATTTCCCCCCACGTGATTTCCCCCCACGTGATTGCCCACGTGATTTCCCCTGGGGGCCCACGTGATTGCCCCTGGGGGCCACGTGATTTCCCCTGGGGCCCACGTGATTGCCCCAGGGGCCCACGTGATTTCCCCCTGGGGGCCCACGTGATTGCCCCACGTGATTTCCCTGGGGGCCCACGTGATTGGGGGCCAGATTTCCCCTGGGGCCCACCCCTGGGGCCCACGTGATTTCCCTGGGGCCCACGTGATTGCCCTGGGGGCCACGTGATTGCCCCTGGGGGCCCACGTGATTTCCCGGGGGTGATTGCCCCAGGGGCCCACGTGATTTCCCCTGGGGCCACGTGATTTCCACTTGGGCCACGTGATTTCCCCTGGGGCCACGTGATTTCCCCTGGGGCCCACGTGATTGCCCAGGGGCCCACGTGATTTCCCCTGGGGCCCACGTGATTGCCCCAGGGGCCCACGTGACCTGGGGGCCCACCCTGGGGGCCACGTGATTCCTGGGGGCCCACGTGATTTCCCCCCACGTGAAGGGGGCCCACGTGATCCACGTGGGGGCCACGTGATTGCCCTGGGGGCCACTGATTTCCCTGGGGCCCACGTGAGTGATTTCCCCTGGGGCCCCTCCCTGGGGGCCCACGTGATTTCCCTGGGGGCCCACGTGAGGCCACGTGATTTCCCTGGGGGCCACGTGATTGGGGGGCCCACGTGATTTCCCTGGGGGCCCACGTGATTGCCCCAGGGGGCCCACGTGATTTCCCCTCCACGTGATTGACACGTGATTTCCCCTGGGGGCCCACGTTGATTTCCCCTGGGGGCCCACGTGATTTTGGGGCCCACGTGATTGGGGGCCCACAGGGGGCCCACGTGATTTCCCCTGGGGGCCCACACGTGATTTCCCCTGGGGGCCACCCCCCACGTGATTGCCCTGGGGGGGGCCACGTGATTGGGGGCCCACGTGATCCCACGGGGCCACGTGAGGGGCCCACGTGATTGCCCCTGGGGGCCACGTGATTCCCTGGGGGCCACGTGATTTGTTTCCCCTGGGGCCCACGTGACGTCCCTGGGGCCCACGTGATTCCCGGGGGCCCACCCCGGGGGCCCACGTGATTTCCCCTGGGGGCCCACGTGATTTCCCAGGGCCCACGTGATTGCCCCTGGGGGCCACGTGATTTCCCCCCACGTGACCCGGGGCCCACGTGATTCCCCACGTGATTTCCCCTGGGGGCCACGTGATTGCCCTGGGGGCCACGTGATTTTCCCTGGGGGCCCACGTGATTTCCCCTGGGGCCCACGTGATTGCCCAGGGGCCCACGTGATTTCCCCTGGGGGCCCACGTGATTGGGGGCCACGTGATTTCCCCACGTGAGGCCACGTGATTGCCCCTGGGGGCCCACGTGCCTGGGGGCCACGTGATTTCCCCTGGGGGCCCACGTGATTGCCCAGGGGCCACGTGATTTCCCCTGGGGGCCCACGTGATTTTGGGGGCCACGTGATTTCCCCCACGTGATTTCCCCCCAGTGATTCCCACGTGATTTCCCTTGGGGGGCCACGTGAGTGATTGCCCCAGGGGCCCACGTGATTTCCCCTGGGGGCCCACGTGATTGCCCCAGGGGGCCCACGTGATTTCCCTGGGGCCCACGTGATTTCCCTGGGGGCCCACGTGATTTCCCCTGGGGGCCACGTGATTTCCCCCACGTGATTTCCCCTGGGGCCACGTGATTGCCCCAGGGGGCCCACGTGATTTCCCCTGGGGGCCCACGTGATTGCCCCTGGGGGCCACGTGATTTCCCCTGGGGGCCACGTGATTGCCCAGGGGGCCCACGTGATTTCCCCTGGGGGCCCACGTGATTTCCCCTGGGGGCCACGTGATTTCCCCTGGGGGCCCGTGATTGCCCCTGGGGCCCACGTGATTTCCCGGGCCCACGTGATTGCCCACGTGGGGGCCCACGTGATTTCCCCTGGGGGCCCACGTGATTTCCCCTGGGGCCACGTGAGGGGCCCACGTGATTTGGGGCCCACGTGATTGCCCAGGGGCCCACGTGATTTCCCCTGGGGCCCACGTGAGGGGCACGTGATTGCCCCTTGCCCCTGGGGGCCACGTGATTTTCCCCTGGGGGCCCACGTGATTTGGGGCCCACGTGACTGGGGGCCCACGTGATTTGGGGGCCCACGTGATTTCCCCTGGGGCCCACGTGATTTCCCTGGGGGCCCACGTGAGGGGGCCACGTGATTTCCCTGGGCCCACGTGATTGGGGGCCCACGTGGGGCCCACGTGATTTCCCTGGGGCCACGTGATTCCCCTGGGGGCCACGTGATTTGCCCCTGGGGGCCCACGTGATTTCCTTTGGGGGCCACGTGATTTCCCCTGGGGGCCACGTGATTTCCCCTGGGGCCCACGATTTCCCCCCTGGGCCCACGTGATGGGGGCCACGTGATTCCCCCCTGGGGGCCACGTGATTTCCCCTGGGGGCCGTGATTGCCCCAGGGGGCCCACGTGATTTCCCCTGGGGGCCCACGTGAGGGCCCACGTGATTGCCCTGGGGGCCACGTGATTTCCCTCCACCCCGGCCCCTGGGGCCACGTGAGGGGGCCCACGTGATTTCCCCTGGGGGCCCACGTGATTCCCCCCGTGATTTCCCCTGGGGCCACGTGATTGCCCGGGGCCCACGTGATTTCCCTGGGGGCCCACGTGATTGCCCCCCCGTGGGGGCCCACGTGATTTCCCCTGGGGGCCCACGTGATTTCCCTGGGGCCACGTGATTTCCCCTGGGGGCCACGTGTGATTGGGGGCCACGTGATTTCCCCTGGGGGCCCACGTGATTTCCCCTGGGGGCCCACATGATTGCCCCTGGGGGCCCACGTGATTTCCCTGGGGCCCACGTGATTCCCAGGGGGTGATTGCCCATGGGGGCCACGTGATTTCCCCTGGGGGCCACGTGATTTTGGGGCCCACGTGACAGTGATTTCCCTGGGGGCCACGTGATTTCCCCCACGTGATTTCCCTGGGGGCCACGTGATTGCCCACGTGATTGCCTGGGGGCCCACGTGATTTCCCCTGGGCCCCGTGGGGGCCCACGTGATTTCCCTCCACGTGATTTCCCCTGGGGCCACGTGATTGCCCCCACGTGATTTGGGGGCCCACGTGATTTCCGGGGCCCACGTGATTTTGCCCTGGGGGCCACGTGACCCTGGGGGCCCACCCCTGGGGGCCCACGTGTGGGGCCCACGTTGGGGCCCACGTGATTTCCCCTGGGGGCCACGTGATTGCCCTGGCCCACCCCTGGGGCCCACGTGATTTCCCCTGGGCCCACATTTCCCCTGGGGCCCACGTGATTGCCCTGGGGGCCACGTGATTTCCCCCGTGATTGCAGGGGGCCACGTGATTTCCCCCTGGGGCCCACGTGATTTCCCTGGGGGCCCACGTGCTGGGGCCACGTGATTGGGGGGGCCACGTGATTTCCCCTGGGGCCCACTGATTGGGGGACCCCCACGTGATTTCCCCTGGGGGCCCAGGGGCCCACGTGATTGCCCTGGGGGCCCACGTGATTTCCCTGGGGCCACGTGATGGCCCACGTGATTCCCTGGGGCCCCCACGTGATTTCCCCTGGGGGCCCACGTGATTGCGGGCCACGTGATTTGGGGGCCAGTGACCCTGGGGGCCCACGTGATTTCCCTTGATTCCCCTGGGGCCACGTGATTTGGCCCACGTGATTCCTGGGGGCCACGTGATTTCCTGTGGCCCACGTGATTCCCTGGGGCCCACGTGATTGCCCCTGGGGGCCCACGTGGGGGCCCACGTGATTGCCCCAGGGGCCCACGTGATTTTCCCGGGGCACGTGATTCCCTGGGGGCCCACGTGATTTCCCCTGGGGCCCGTGATTGCCCTGGGGGCCACACGTGATTTCCCTGGGGCCCACGTGATTCCCCGTGGGCCCACGTCATTGCCCCTGGGGCCCACGTGATTTGCCCACGTGATTTCCACGGGGGGCCACGTGATTGCCCCTGGGGGCCCACGTGATTTCCCCGGGCCCACGTGATTGCCCCTGGGGGCCCACGTGATTTCCCGGGGGGCCCACGTGATTGCCCCTGGGGCCCACGTGATTCCCCTGGGGGCCACGTGATTGCCCCTGGGGCGTGATTTCCCCTGGGGCCCACGTGATTTCCACGGGGGGCCACGTGATTGCCCCTGGGGGCCACGTGATTTCCACGCGGGGCCCACGGTGATTGCCCCTGGGGCCCACGTGATTTGGGGGCCCACGTGATTGCCCCCTGGGGCCCACGTGATTTCCACGGGGGCCCACGTGATTGCCCCGTGCCCACGTCATTTGGGGCCCACGTGATTTCCCTGGGGGCCCACGTGACCTGGGGGCCCACCTGATTGCCCCTGGGGCCCACGTGATTGCCCCTGGGTGGCCCCTTGATTTGCCCACGTTGATTGCCCTGGGGGCCCACGGCGGGCCCCACGTGATTGCCCCTGGGGGCCCACGTGATTTCCAGCCAGGATTGGGGGCCCACGTGATTTCCCCTGGGGGCCACGTGATTGCCCCTGGGGCCCACTGAGATTTCCACGGGGGGCCCACGGGATTGCCCCTGGGGGCCCACGTGATTGCCCCTGGGGGCCACGTGATTTCCACAGGGGGCCACGGGTTTCCCCTGGGGGCCCACGTGATTGCCCCTGGGGCCCACGTGATTTCCAGGGGGCCCTCGTGATTTGCCCCTGGGGGCCACGTGATTTCCCCTGGGGGCCCTGGTGATTTCCCTGGGGGCCCGTGATTTCCACTGGGGGCCCACGTGACATTGCCCTGGGGCCCACGTATTCCACGGGGGCCCTCCGTGATTGCCCCTGGGACGTGATTTCGTGGGGGCATTTCCCCTGGGGCCCCACGTGATTGCCACGGGGGCCCACGTGATTGGGGGGCCGCACGTGATTTGGGGCCCACGGCCCCTGGGCCCACGTGATTGCCCGGGGGGCCCACGTGATTTCCACGGGGGCCCACGTGATTGCCCCTGGGCCCACGTGATTTCCCTGGGGCCCACGTGATTTCGCCACGGGGGCCCACGTGATTTCCCTGGGGGCCCACGTGATTTCCCCTGGGGGCCACGTGATTTCCACGGGGGGCCCACGTGATTGCCCCTGGGGCCCACGTGATTTCCACGGGGGCCCCTGATTGCCCCTGGGGGCCCACGTGATTGCCCCGGGGGCCCACGTGATTGCCCCTGGGTGTGATTTCCCGGGGCCCCACGTTGATTGCCCCTGGGGGCCCACGTGATTGCCCCTGGGGGCCTGGGGCCCACGTGATTTCCACGGGGGGCCCACGTGATTGCCCCTGGGGGCCCACGTGATTGCCCCTGGGGCCACGTGATTGGGGGCCCACGTGATTGCCCCTGGGGCCCACGTGATTTCCCCTGGGGGGCCCACGTGATTTCCACGGGGGGGCCCACGTGATTGCCCCTGGGGGCCACGTGATTGGGGGCCCACGTGATTGCCCCTGGGGGCCCACGTGATTTCCCGGGGGGCCCACACCCCCCTGGGGGCCGCACGTGATTGGGGGGCCACGTGATTGCCCCTGGGCCCACGTGATTTCCCGGGGGGCCCACGTGATTTCCCCTGGGGGCGCCACGGATTGCCCGTGGGGGCCCCGTGATTTCGCCCTGGGGGCCACGTGATTGCCCCTGGGCCCACGTGATTGCCCCTGGGGCCCACATGATTGCCCCCCA
>NW_017216303.1:0-13287 GCF_001704415.2 Capra hircus
TCTTGAGATGCGATGGAAACGCCGGGAATTCTTTCCCGAACACGCAGGGAAACCCTCCTCTCGAGCTAGGAGGCGGAAACGGGGCTTCCTCTGGATGTCGGCGGGAGGCTCGAGCTTCTCTCAAGTGGAGACGGTTATGTCGGGGAACTTCTTGAGTTGCAACAAGTGGGTGATGTACCCTTTGGAAGTTCCAGAGGTTAGGTGTGATTAGCCTCGAGAGGCCTCATTGGAAATGGGCCTCATCTCGCCTGGAGGGGAGAACCTCTGGATTTTCTCGAGTTGCAGCAGTTTCTCTCCACTTACGACGGGGACCTCAGGGACATGCTCTGGTGGCCTCAGGAAAGGCCATTCCCCATGCGAGTTGCTCGGGGCCTCTCGGGATTCCTCTCCTGGATGCCGGGTCCTAAGACCTTGTGTGGAGTCGGTGCCGGAACCTGAGGATTCCTCTCCAGTCCTGACATGGATCTTGGGGTACGTCCTGAGTCTCCCCTGGGGAGTCAGTCCTCGTCTCGAGTGGGGGCATGCACGTGCGCTTTCCTCCCAGCTATAGCAGCAGTGTCAGGCTTCCCTTCGCGTGGATCAAGGGATCTGTGGCTTTCCCTCGAGGCTTTCCCAGAGGCTTTCCCTCGAGTCTTTCCCAAGGCTGTCCACGTGCCACCGTGGTGAGAGTCGATCCTCGGCTTGAAAGTCGAGGCAGTGCAGGGAAAAAAGGTTTCACTGAATTGGACTGAGACATCTGAGGGACTCTGGGAATGGTGGCACGACCCTGGAGTTCCTCTCGCCTTTCCTGTGGAGAGCGCCTCTTCTTGAGATGCGACGGAAACGTCGGGAATTCTTTCCCGAACACGAAGGGAAAGGATCCCTCCTCTCGAGCTAGGAGGCGGAAACGGGGCTCCTCTGGATGTGGGCCGGACTCTCGTGCTTCCTTTCGAGTGGAGACGGGTATGTCGGGGAACTTCTTGAGTTGCAGCAAGGGTGTGAAGGACCCTTTGGAAATTCCAGATGTTCGGTGTGATTAGCCTCGAGACGCCTCACGGAAATGGGCCTCATCTCGCCTGGAAGGGAGAACCTCCTGGATTTTCTCTAGTTGCGGCAGGTGCTCTCGACTTACGACGGGGACCTCTGGGACCCGCTCTGGTGGCCTCAGGAAAGGCCAGTCCCATGCGAGTTGCTGGGGCCTCTCGGGATTCCTCTCCCGTCGATGCTGGGGCCTAAGACCTTGTGTAGAGTCGGTGCAGGAACCGGAGGATTCCTCTCCAGTGCTGACATGGATCTGGGGTACTTTTGGAGTCTCCCCAGGGAGTCAGTCCTCGTCTCGAGTGGGGCATGCACGTGCGCTTTCCTCCCGAGCTGTAGCAGCGGTGTCGCGCTTCCCTTCGTGGATCAAGGGATCTGTGGATTTCCTCGAGGCTTTCCCACAGGCTTTCCCACGAGGCTTTCCCACAGGGCTGTCCCACGTGCCACCGTGGTGTGAGTCGATCCTCGGCTTGAAAGTCGAGCAGTGCAGGGAAAACAGGTTTCCCTGGAATGGACTGAGACATCTGGGTCTCTGGGAATGGTGGCACGACCCTGGAGTTCCTCTCGCCTTTCCTGTGGAGAGCGCCTCCTCTTGAGATGCGACGGAAACGCCGGGAATTCTTTCCCGACCACGCAGGGAAAGGATCCCTCATCTCAGGCTAGGAGGCGGAAACGGGGCTCCTCTGGATGTGGCGGAACTCTCGTGCTTCCTCTCAAGTGGAGACGGGTATGTCGGGGAACTTCTTGAGTTGCAGCAAGGGTGTGAAGAACCCTTTGGAAGTTCCAGAGGTTAGGTGTGATTATCCTCGAGACGCCTCAGCGGAAATGGGCCTCATTTCGCCTGAGGGGAGAAACTCCTGGATTTTCTCGAGTTGCGGCAGGTGCTCTCGACTTATGACGGGACCTCAGGGACACGCTCTGGTTGCCTCAGGAAAGGCCAGTCCCCATGTGAGAAGCTCGGGGGCCTCTCGGGATTCCTCTCCGTCGATGCTGGGGCCTAAGACATTGTGTGGAGTCAGTGCCGAACCTGAGGATTCCTCTCCAGTGCTGACATGGATCTTGGGGTACTTCTGGAGTCTCCCCAGGGGAGTCAGTCTTCGTCTCAAGTGGGGGCATGCACGTGCGCTTTCCTCCGGAGCTGTAGCAGCAGTGTCGCGCTTCCCTTCGCGTGGATCAAGGGATCTGTGGCTTTCCCTCGAGGCTTTCCAACGAGGCTTTCCCACTGGGCAGTCCCACGTGCCACCGTGGTGTGAGTCGATCCTCGACTTGAAAGTCGACGCAGTGCAGGGAAAATAGGTTTTCCTGGAATGACAGAGACATCTGGGGGACTATGGGAATGGTGGGACCCTGGAGTTCCTCTCGCCTTTCCTGTGGTGAGCGCCTCCTCTTGAGATGCGACGGGAACGCCGGGAATTCTTTCCCGACCACGCAGGGAAATGATCCCTCCTCTGGAGCTAGGAGGCGGAAACGGGGCTCCTCTGGATGTGGGCGGGACTCTCATGCTTCGTCTCGAGTGGAGACGGGTATGTCAGGGAACTTCTTGAGTTGCGGCAAGGTTTAGAAGGACCCTTTGGCAGTTCCAGATGTTAGGTGTGATTTGCCTGGAGACGCCTCAGCGGAAATGGGCCTCATCTCGCCTGGAGGGGAGAACCTCCTGGATTTTCTCGAGTTGCGACAGGTGCTCTCGACTTACGACGGGGACCTCAGGGACCCGCTCTGGTGGCCTCAGGAAAGGCCAGTCCCCATGCGAGTTGCTCGGGGCCTCTCGGGATTCCTCCCCGTCGATGCCGGGGCCTAAGACCTTGTGTGGAATCGGTGCCGGAACCTGAGGATTCCTCTCCAGTGCTGACATGGATCTTGGGGTACTTCTGGAGTCTCCCCAGGTGAGTCAGTCCTCGTCTCGAGTGGGGGCATGCACGTGCGCTTTCCTCCCGAGCTGTAGCAGCAGTTTTGCATTTCCCTTCGCGTGGATCAAGGAATCTGTGGCTTTCGAAGGAGGCTTTCCCACGATGCTTTTCCACGAGGCTTTCCCTCAGGGCTGTCCCACGTGCCACCGTGGTGTGTGTCGATCCTCGGCTTGAAAGTCGAGGCAGTGCAGGGAAAACAGGTTTCCCTGGAATGGACTGAGACCTCTGGGGACTCTTGGAATGGTGACACGACCCTGAAGTTCCTCTCCCTTACCTGTGGAGATCGCCTCCTCTTGAGATGTGTCGGAAACGCCGGAAATTCTTCCCGACCACGCAGGGAAAGGATCCCTCCTCTCGAGCTAGAAGCTGGAAACGGGGCTCCTCTGGATGTGGGCGGGACTATCGGCTTCCTCTCGAGTGGAGACGGGTATGTCGGGAACTTCTTGAGTTGCAGCAAAGGTGTGAAAGACCCTTTGGAAGTTCCAGAAGTTAGATGAGATTAGCCTCCAGACGCCTCAGTGGAAATGGGCCTCATCTCGCCTGGAGGGGAGAACTTCCTGGATTTTCTCGAGTTGCGACAGGTGCTCTCGACTTACGACGGGGACCTCAGGGACCCATTCTGCTGACCTCAGGAAAGGCCAGTCCCCATGTGAGTTGCTCGGGGGGCCTCTCGGGTTTCCTTTCCCGACGATGCGGGGCTTAAGACCTTGTGTGGAGTTGGTGCCGGAACCTGAGGATTCCTCACCAGTGCTGACATGGATCTTGGGGTACTTCTGGAGTCTCCCCAGGGGAGTCAGTTCTCGTCTCGAGTGGGGCCATGCACGTGCGCTTTCCTCTCGAGCTGTAGCAGCAGTGTCACGCTTCCCATCGCGTGGATCAAGGGATCTGTGGCTTTCCTCGAGGCTTTCCACCGAGGCTTTCCCACGAGGCTTTCCACAGGGCTGTCCACGTGCTGGTGTCGATCCTCGGCTTGAAGTGGAGGCAGTGCTGGGAAATCAGGTTTCCTGGAATGGACTGAGACATCTCGGGGACTCTTGGAATGTGGCACGACCCTGGAGTTCCTCTGCCTTTCCTGTGGAGAGCGCCTCCTCTTGAGATGCGACGGGAACGCGGAATTCTTTCCCGGGAAAGGATCCCTCCTCTCGAGCTAGGAGGCGGAAACAGGGCTCCTCTGGATGTGGGCGGGACTCTCGTGCTTCCTCTCGAGTGGAGTGGCGTATGTCGGGGAACTTCTTGAGTTGCAGCAAGGGTGTGAAGGACCCTTTGGAAGTTCCAGAGTTTAGGTGTGATTAGCCTAGAGACCTCAGCGGAAATGGGCCTCATCTCGCCAGGAGGGAGAACCTCCTGGATTTTCTCGAGTTGCGGCAGGTGCTCTCGACTTACGACGGGGACCTCAGGGACCCGCTCTGGTGGCCTCAGGAAAGGCCAGTCCCCTTGCAAGTTGCTCGGGGCCTCTCGGGTGCCTCTCGGGGTCAATGCTGGGGCCAAAAACCTTGTGTGGAGTCAGTGCCGGAACCTGAGGATTCCTCTCCAGTGCTGACATGGATCTTGGGGTACTTCTGTAGTCTCCCAGGGGAATCAGTCTTCGTCTCGAGTGGGGGCATGCACGTGGCTTTCCTCCCGAGCTGTAGCAGCAGTGTCACGCTTCCTTCGCGTGAACCAAGGGATAAGGCTTTCCTCGAGGCTTTCCCACGAGGCTTTCCACGAGGCTTTCTGCCGGGGTCCAGCCCGGTGGATCCAGGGAATTCGAAGGGTGGACGGCGTTGGCGTGGAAAGACTTGTTTGTTTATTAATGTAAGATTAGATTAAGAAACTATAGTGTAATAAGAAGATTAAGTGGACGAAGAGGGCTGAATAGCTTGGTTTACGCGGAAGGCCAATAAAATTCCAGACAAGGAATTTGCACCAGCTACGTTGGGCCACCGGCGCCCGCTTGAATATCTAAGGGTGCCTCGCCTTAAGCTCCCTTTGGTGCGGGTCTTAACAGCCGGGGCAAGTAAGTAGACCTGGCGAGCCTCCGCGCCCAGATGGAGATTCAGCCTGAAGTTAAAGTAAAGAGCAGAGAGAGGGAAGGGGAGAGAAGAGGAGAGAGAGAGACATGGGGGGAGCCAGAGTCCCAAGAAACCAGGCCGAGAGACTAGTTCGAGAAACTGATCCGATCCTTTATTGTTCAGAAGGCCTTTTATACTTTTGATAAAACATGGAGATCAACGGGTAACACAGAATTATGTAGCGTTCGCAGCCCAGACTCTTTCTATACATCATTTTGTATACAAAAGGTCTCAGGTGATTTACATTATCTTCTGGCCAAGAAGCTTGTTAACACTTTTTAGCTCTCTTCCTTAATGAATGTTGATTTTGTTTCCCCTGAAGTGTTTTTCTTTAATTTGCATCTCCTTAAAGCATTAAAGTTACATCTCTATAGAACAAAGGTGCAGTGGGATATAACAAAGAAGGTACTTAACTCAAAGATCTAATGTTGCTAATACCAGGTCTACTACTTGTTTTTCTATATACCAACTATATCTAAAAATAAAGGATATGAAAATTTGGCAGCAAGCATTGACTCAACAAATGAAACTTTTAATCAGTCCTATTCTAAAGATTTTGACTCTTCGGAAGCCCCTACATTCCTAGGATTTTTAAGCTTCCTGTGCCTCCTGCGGTCAGGAGGCCTCAAACAATCACACTCGCAGAGTCCTGCAGGCAGGCTAGAAAGCCATCGGAGGGGTTTTTAGATTGAAACACTCTTTCAAATGCAGAAGACTGAAACCCTGAATTGACTTTTTCCAGAAAATGTCAGAAGAGTGGAAAAGCAGAGCACAAAAGCCGGCAGATTTTTGTTGGGGTACATGCTTAGGAATTTCCAGAGGGGTCCCTGAAGTCTGAGCACGCCTTGCGTATGTCAGCTTCCTTCCTCATGACCTTGTCACGGGCGGGATTCCTCACACTGGCTCCCGGCATCTCACCCTTTTTAATTTTAAATAATTGATTATTTATGTTTAAAATCAGGTGCAGTTCGGTCTCGAGATTCCGAATGCTCTGCCGAAGAATCTAGACAATATAGGAAGTATGATTATGAGGAGCAGATTATAGACAGTAGACAGAACAGTCTTCAGAAATGATTTAGAGAAAGTTGGGAAAGTCATTTGGCTTCTCCTGCGGTGGTAAAATCTAATCGGGAGTGTTCCAAGGTCTGAATCTGATTATGAAGTTTCCTAGTCTAAACTAATATCTGAGCTGTTCCAAATACCTAAACCTTGATTTTTTAACATATTGGCATTTACACTTGTTGAGTCAATGATTGCTGTTGTAGTAACAATAACAGTTGTTGTACACAGCAAGAACTAATTATCATATCAATAAGTGTTACAGTTATAGGACATCTTTAAAACCAAGAAGAAGAGACATTACTTTGAGGAGTTAAACAAGATGAAAACATCCATGGTTCACAAGTCGCTACATTAGGTACATTAAGTTTTCTGGAATCATTGGTGAAAAGAAGAACATAAGGAGAGGATAGACAAGCCAAATAGAGTAAATAGAGTCATTTTCTGGTTGGGAGTTTGTGCTGCAGCAGCTGTTAGTCCTGCCGGATCTTGATGTTTCTTTTGCCTCTTTTGCCGGTAGGAGCAGCGGGCCTTCACCCGCCTCTGACACTGGCGCTGTTATGGGGCTGCGAGTGCGGTGCACTGGGTTCGTCAGTCAGGCTGGCCCCGCCCGCAGTTTTGGTGCGCGGCTGTTTCCCGCGGTGGTGGTGGCAGAGAGTTCCCTTTTCTTTTGTGGCGAATCAGTCTGTCCGGGATCCAAGTTGACGAATCTGCACCTGTGGAAAAAAATATAAACACTTCCTCGACCGCAGTAAATTTTGGGTCGGGATCTTTTTGTTATCTGAGGAGATCTTTTTGCTTTACTAATGGCTTTTTATTTTACTGTTTCAAACGAATCAGCATTTAACTTATTACAAAGAGAACTGTTGTAAAATCTGATGGGGGAAAACTATACTTAATTTCTCTCTTTTTAATTTTTGAATTAACAAAGCACGTGAGGGTAAATGATGCAAGATCTGATCACAAGAATTTCCTATAGCAATCTGCCAATCATCAAACATTTGAAAAGCATCAAGTTGTTCTCTGTTATATGGAAGTGCAATTTTTGATGGTTCTTTTATTAACAATTTAATAAATCAGTATATTTGAATTAATCTTTTTAATTAATATGTCAGTAATTTTCCTTAGGCAGAGGCCACTGTTCCACCCACACCGGATCTTGAAATTTTCATGTAATGGGGTAGGCAGCAAAAACAATGCCTTCATTATAAATTTGGATATCCCAATCCAGTATATAGCTTGCAAGGAGTTGGGCAAATTAGCTCAATTATCTTGTCTGTTGTTTACCCAATCCTTTTGATGGATCATAGCCGATCTGCAGCATCTGAGAGGTCACTTTATCATCAGGGCTAAAAAGTAACACTCCCATTGAGATAGCATGTCCCTCCCCACAGGTAGGGGGAGTGAAGGGACTACATACGGTTGGAAAGTTCACGGGTGTCCTCAAATTGCCAATCTAAATTTTTGCACTTTTGGCTACTGTGGGGGCTCTTCCTATCCCACCAAGTTATTTTCAGTAGTATGTGTGGGCAGGAGGTGGGCCAGGAGCTAGGCCAGTCTTTTCCTGAAATGCAAGAAACGTCTGCTCTGTGTCTAATAACCCCACAATAGACTTGCCATTAATCAGAATAGTTTTCATAGGCCGTTTCTGAGTAATTTTTGTTATCCAAAACCATATCACTAGACCCAATATAAGAAGCAAGAAAAGAGGTGTTACACAATATCTTTATAAGCTTTTCTAATGATCTTTTTATAACCCAAATCTGGTCTATAGCCTTTTAGATGACAAGTAACCATTTAATCTTAGCTTGAAAACTTCCAGCAACGGGGAGCTCACTATTCACCAAGGTTTTAAACTCTCTCTCACCTCTTACTCTATAGCATTTTTATCCTGCATACCACTTTTTTCTAACTCCTTTTCAGTAGTATATGTTGGCCAGAGCTGCGCTAGTCTCTCAGCAATGTAAGAAACGTCTTGTCTATTGTCTAACAGCCATGACATTTATATCTTTGAATTAAAAAATCTTTTAAGGCTAGAAGCTGCAATTTTTTTGCACCCAAAAGCTAGATCTAGATCTCTGGGGCTTTTTTTGTCTGGTTTTTCTGTTTGGTAATAAGGTAAAAGCAAAAGCTGTGCTATTTATTTTTTTTTTAATTTTTATTAATTGCACAGTTTTAGCAGGTGGCGAGATCAAAACTTCAGTTTTTTCAGTATAATCAGAATTTACTACACCAAGACACTACCGAAATTTCTTGAAAGAAAGCAAGCTATGCCCAGTACAGTTTACAATGTCCTCAGGCAGGGACTAGCCACTCTCATTGGAATCTGAGTCACTGGCACATCAGGGGTTAATATTATTGAAGTGGTGGAACTGAGGTCTAGGCTGAGCTACCTGGGTTGTTTGGTACGGGTTGTTGTGTCTGTTTAGCAGGACATTTTGGCAAAACATGTTCTATTTGGCCTCAAGAGAACATTTTGCATTTGTAAGTCCTTTTTATTACGAATATTTTTTTCTGTTTTCTTCCTTTTCTTTTTTTTTGTTGGTGAGGCCCTCCTGAGGGGATTTTATGCAAGGAGCAAGCTCTGTTTTAAAAGCTCTTTTGCTCAAAAATATTGTCACTATCGTTTTCAAACTTAAGCAATGTTCTGGGAGGCTTTGGATATAAGTGGGGAGTTCTTAAGCCCTGGGGAGGCGCAAGCAGAGGTTGCAGTGGTCGCCTTAAATAAGATAAACTTTTTTAAAGGTTTGGTTTGTGTAGAGGGGGAGGGGGCTCTCCAGGGCGCTCGGCCGCTGCGTCTGTAAGCACCCTCCTTCCTCGGGAGGAAGAGAGTCTCTCCTTTTGTTTTGCAATGGCAGAAAATACGATCTGCATAGAAGGTGGAGACCCACTACCATTTACCGCTATAGCCTCTCCCATAGGCTATCTAACAGCCTCATGACAGGGGTCCAGAACTTTGTAATCATATTTTACAGAGCAAAAGCATTTACAGGCCCATGCAAGTATAGTAAGTTTTTAGCTGTTTTCCTACTCTCTCCCAGGTGTCTAAGTTAACAGTGCCTTCTTCTGGAAACCAGGGACACTGTTCTTGTACAAAGGAAAAATGAATGAATATTGGAATTTTTAACTTTAATTCCTCGTTTAGTTAGTAACTGCAAGATTACTGCCTATAAAAAGCTGTCTTTCTTTTGATTCACTGTTACGCATGTCAAAAATTAAGTCTTATAGAAAAAGTCTACCTCAACAAAAGGTTTTACCTCTGGCGAGGGGGTTTTGTTTTTAACCCTAGGATAGAAGGTTTCTTTTCAACCTTAGAGCACGAGGTTTCTCTTAAACCTTGAACACTCCCACTCTTCTCACCCTGTCTATCCTACAGGGGGGTCCGCGCACCTGAGTGGGGTCCTAGCCGTCCGAACACATCAACACTGGGGAGTACCCGAAAGTACTCCGGGGGAGTGATTAAGTCACTCCGGGGGGAGCAACAGAGAGTGCTCCAGGGGGGAGCAACGGAAGAGGGCTCCGGGGGAGCAGCAGAGAGTGCTCGGGGGGAGTCTTTTTGCTCGAGGAACCTACCTTCGAATAGCCTGTTCCGGGCGCCACTTTGCCGGGGTCCTGGCCCGGTGGATCCAGGGAATTCGAAGGGTGGACGGCGTTGGCGTGGAAAGGACTTGTTTGTTTATTAATGTAAGATTAGATTAAGAAACTATAGTGTAATAAGAAGATTAAGTGGAGGAAGAGGGCTGATAGCTTGGTTTACGCGGAGGCAATAAAATTCCAGACAAGGAATCTGCACATCTACGTTGGGCCACGGCGCCCGCTTGAATATCTAAGGTGCTCGCCTTAAGCTCCCTTTGGTGCGGGTCTTAACAGCCGGGGCAAGTAAGTAGACCTGGCGAGCCTCTGCGCCCCAGATGGAGATTCAGCCTGAAGTTTAAGTAAAGAGCAGAGAGAGGGAAGGGAGAGAAGAGGAGAGAGAGAGACATGGGGGGAGCCAGAGTCCCAAGAACCAGGGCGAGAGACTAGTTCGAGAAACTGGTCCGATCCTTTATTGTTCAGAAGGCCTTTTATACTTTTGATAAAACATGGAGATCAACGGGTAACACAGAATTATGTAGCGTTCGCAGCCCAGACTCTTTCTATACATCATTTTGTATACAAAAGTCTCAGGTGATTTACATTATCTTCTGGCCAAGAAGCTTGTTAACACTTTTTAGCTCTCTTCCTTAATGAATGTTGATTTTGTTTCCCCGAAGTGTTTTTCTTTAATTTGCATCTCCTTAAAGCATTAAAGTTACATCTCTATAGAACAAAGGTGCAGTGGGATATAACAAGAAGGTACTTAACTCAAAGATCTAATGTGCTAATACCAGGTCTACTACTTGTTTTTCTATATACAACTATATCTAAAAATAAAGGATATGAAAATTTGGCAGCAAGCATTGACTCAACAATGAAACTTTTTAATCAGTCCTATTCTAAAGATTTTGACTCTTCGGAAGCCCCTACATTCCTAGGATGTTTTAAGCTTCCTGTGCCTCCGCAGTCAGGAGGCCTCAACAATCACACTCGCAGAGTCCTGCAGGCAGGCTAGAAGCCATCGGAGGGGTTTTTTAGATTGAACACTCTTTCAAAATGCAGAAGACTGAAACCCTGAATTGCTTTTTCCAGAAAATGTCAGAGAGTGGAAAAGCAGAGCACAAAAGCCGGCAGATTTTTGTTGGGGTACATGCTTAGGAATTTCCAGAGGGGTCCCTGAAGTCTGAGCACGCCTTGCGAATGTCAGCTTCCTTCCTCATGACCTTGTCACGGGCGGGATTCCTCACACTGGCTCCCGGCAGCTTTCCCACAGGGCTGTCCCACGTGCCACCGTGGTGTGAGTCGATACTCGGCTTGAAAGTCGAGGCAGTGCAGGGAAAACAGGTTTCCCTGGAATGGACTGAGACATCTGGGGGACTCTGGGAATGTGGCACGACCCTGGAGTTCCTCTCGCCTTTCCTGTGGAGAGCGCCTCCACTTGAGATGCGACGGGAAAGCCGGGAATTCTTTCCCGACCACGCAGGGAAAGGATCCCTCCTCTCGAGCTAGGAGGCGGAAACGGGGCTCCTCTGGATGTGGGCGGGACTCCCGTGCTTCCTCTCGAGTGGAGTCAGGTATATCGGGGAACTTCTTGAGTTGCAGCAAGGGTGTGAAGGACCCTTTGGAAGTTCCAGAGGTTAGGTGTGATTAGCCTCGAGACGCCTCAGTGGAAATGGGCCTCATCTCGCCTGGAGGGCAGAACCTCCTGGATTTTCTCAGTTGCGGCAGGTGCTCTCGACTTACGATGGGAACCTCAGGGACCCTGTGGTGGCGTCAGGAAAGGCCAGTCCCCATGCGAGTTGCTCAGGGGGCCTCTCGGGATACCTCTTCCGTCGATGCTGGGGCCTAGGACCTTGTGTGGAGTCAGTGCCGGAACCTGAGGATTCCTCTCCAGTGCTGACATGGATCTTGGGGTACTTCTGGAGTCTCCCCAGGGGAGTCAGTCCTCGTCTCAAGTGGGGGAATGCACGTGCACTTTCCTTCCGAGCTGTAGCAGCAGTGTCGCACTTCCCTTCGCGTGGATCAAGGGATCTGTGGCTTTCCCTCGAGGCTTTCCCACGAGGCTTTCCCACAGGGCTGTCGCACGTGCCACCGTGTGTGAGTCGATCCTCGGCTTGAAAGTCGAGGCAGTGCAGGGAAAAGAGGTTTCCCTGGAATGGACTGAGACATCTGGCGGACTCTGGGAATGTGGCACGACCCTGGAGTTCCTCTCGCCTTTCCTGTGAAGAGCGCCTCCACTTGAGATGCGACGGGAACGCCGGGAATTCTTTCCGACCACGCAGGGAAAGGATCCCTCTTCTCGAGCTAGGAGGCGGAAACGGGGCTCCTCTGGATATGGGCGTGACTCTCGTGCTTCCTCTCGAGTGGATTCGGGTATGTCGGGGAACTTCTTGAGTTGCAGCAAGGGTGTGAAGGACCCTTTGGAAGTTCCAGATGTTAGATGTGATTAGCCTCGAGACACCTCAGCGGAAATGGGCCTCATCTCGCCTGGAGGGGAGAACCTCCTGGATTTTCTCAAGTTGCGGCAGGTGCTCTGGACTTACGACGGGGACCTCAGGGACCCGCTCTGGCGGCCTCAGGAAAGGCCAGTCCCCTTGCGAGTTTTTCGGGGGCCTCTCGGGGCCTCTCGGGTTTCCTCTCCCGTCGATGCTGGGCCTAAAACCTTGTGCGAGTCAGTGCCGGAACCTGAGGATTCATCTCCAGTGCTGACATGGAGCTTGGGGTACTTCTGGAGTCTCCCCAGGGGAGTCAGTCCTCGTCTCGAGTGGAGGCATGCACGTGCGCGTTCCTCCTGAGCTGTAGCAGCAGTGTCACGCTTCCCTTCGCGTGGATCAAGGGTTTCAGGGCTTCCCTCGAGGCTTTCCCACAGGGCTGTCCCACGTGCCACCGTGGTGTGAGTCGATCCTCGGCTTGAAAGTCGAGGCAGTGCAGGGAAAACAGGTTTCCCTGGAATGGACTGAGACATCTGGGGGACTCTGGGAATGTGGCACGACCCTGGAGTTACTCTCGCGTTTCCTGTGGAGAGCGCTTCCACTTGAGATGCGACGGGAACGCAGGGAATTCTTTCCCGACCGCGTAGGGAAAGGATCCCTCCTCTCGAGCTTGGAGGCGGAAACGGGGCTTCTCTGGATGTGGGCGGGACTCTCGTGCTTCCTCTCGAGTGGAAACAATATATCGGGAACTTCTCGAGTTGCAGCAAGGGTGTGAAGGACCCTTTGGAAGTTCCAGAGTTTAGGTGTGATTAGCCTGGAGACGCCTCAGTGGAAATGGGCCTCATCTCGCCCTGGAGGGCAGAACCTCCTGGATTTTCTCGAGTTGCGGCAGGTGCTTTCGACTTACGACGGGAACCTCAGGGACCCGCTGTAGTGGCGTCAGGAAAGGCCAGTCCCCATGCGAGTTGCTTGGGGGCCTCTCGGGATTCCTCTCCCCGTCGATGCAGAGGCCTAAGATCTTGTGTGGAGCCGGTGCCGGAACCTGAGGATTCCTCTCCAGTGCTGACATGGATCTTGGGGTACTTCTGGAGTCTCCCAAGGGAAGTCAGTCCTCGTCTCGAGTGGGGGCATGCAGGTGCGCTTTCCTCCCGAGCTGTAGCAGCAGTGTCACGCTTCCCTTCGCGTGGATCAAGGGATCAGGAGCTTTCCCTCGAGGCTTTCCACGAGGCTTTCCCACGAGGTTTT
>NW_017216304.1:0-13287 GCF_001704415.2 Capra hircus
CTCGAGACACCTCAGGGGGAACGGGCTCATCTCGCCTGGAGGGGAGAACGCCTGGATTTTCTCGAGTTGCGGCACGTGTCTCTCGACTTACGATGGGGACCTCAGGGACCCGCTCTGGTGACCTCAGGAAAGGCCAGCCCCATGCGAGTTGCTAGTGGCCTGTCGCTATTCCACTCCCGTCGATGCCAGGGCCTAAGACCTTGTGTGGAGTCGGGGCCGGAATCTGAGGATTCCTCTCCAAGGCTGACATGCATGTTGGGGTACTTCTGGAGTCTCCGAAGGGGAGTCAGTCCTCGTCTCGAGTGGGGGTATGCACGTGCGCTTTCCTCCCGTGCTGTAGCAGCAGTGTCACGCTTCCCTTCGCGTGGATCAAGGGATCTGTGGCTTTCCTCAAGGCTTTCCCACGAGGCTTTCCCACAGGGCCCTCCCACGTGCCACCGTGGTGTGAGTCGATCCTCGGCGAGAAAGTCGAAACAGTGCAGGGAAAACAGGATCCTCTGGAATGGACTGAGATATCTGGGACTCTTGGAATGGTGGCACGACCCATGAGTTCTTCTCGCCTTTCCTGTGCAGTGGGCCTCCTCTTGAGAAGCGTGGGAAACGTCGGGAATTCTATTCCGAGGAGCAGCGGGAAGGATCCCTCATCTTTAGCTTGGAGGCGGAAACGGAGCTCCTCTGGAAGTGGCTGGGACCCACGTGCT
Organism: Capra hircus; assembly: GCF_001704415.2. Taxonomy (NCBI): domain Eukaryota; kingdom Metazoa; phylum Chordata; class Mammalia; order Artiodactyla; family Bovidae; genus Capra; species Capra hircus. Next base: position 702 of record NW_017216304.1, read on the forward strand.
TCCTCTGGAGTGGAGACGGGTGTGTCGGGGAACTTCTTGAGTGCAGCTAAGGTGTGAAGGAACCTTTGGAAGTTCCAGAGGTTAGGTGTGATTAGCCTCGAGACGCCTCAGCGGAAATGGGCCTCATCTCGCCTGGAGGGGAGAACCTCCTGGATTTTATCGAGTGTGGCAGGTGCTCTAGAATTACGACGGGGACCTCAGGGAGCGCCTCTGGTGGCCTCAGGAAAGGCCAGTCCCATGAAAGTTGCTCGGGGCCTCTCGGGATTCCTCTCCCGTCGATGCCGGGGCCTAAGACTTTGTGTGGAGTCGGTGCCGGAACCTGAGGATTCCTGACAGTGCTAACATGGATCTTGGGGTACTTCTGAAGTCTCCCCAGGGGAGTCAGTCCTCGTCTCGAGTGGGGGCATGCACGTGCGCTCTCCTCCCGAGCTGTAGCAGCAGTGTCACGCTTCTTGGCGATTGGATCATGGTATCAGTGGCTTTCCCTGAAGGCTTTCCCTCGAGGCTTTTCCACGAGGCTTTCCCACAGGGCTGTCCCACGTGCCACCGTGGTGTGAGTCGATCCTCGGCTTGAAAGTCGAGGCAGTGCAGGGAAAACAAGTTTCCCTGGAATGGACTGAGACATCTGAGGGAATCTGGGAATGGTGGCACGACCCTGGAGTTCCTCTCGCCCTTTCTGTGGAGAGCGCCTACTCTTGAGATGCGACGGGAATGCCGGAAATTCTTTCCCGACCACTCAGGGAAAGGATCCCTTCTTTCGAGCTATGAGGTGGAAACGGGGCTCCTCTCATGTGGGAGGGACTCTCGTGCTTCCTCTCAAGTGGAGACGGGTATGTTGGGGAACTTCTTGAGTTGCAGCAAGGGTGTGAAGGACCCTTTGGCAGTTCTAGAGGTTAGGTGTGATTAGCCCCGAGATGCCTCAATGGAAATGGGACTCATCTCCCTGGAGGGGAGAAACTCCTGGATATTCTCGAGCTGCGGCAGGTGCTCTCGACTTACGATGGGGACCTCAGGGACCCGCTCTGGTGGCCTCAGGAAATTCCAGGCCCATCGATGCTCGGGGCCTCTCCGGATTCCTCTCCCGGCGATGCCGGGGCCTCAGACCTTACGTAGAGTCGGTGCTGTAACCTGAGGATTCCTCTCCAGTGCTGACATGAATCTTGGTGTACTGCTGGAGTCTCCCCAGGGGAGTCAGTCCTCGTCTCGGTTGAGGGCATGCACGTGCGCTTTCCTCCCCAGCTGTAGGAGCAGTGTCGCGCTTCCCTTCACGTGGATCAAGGGATCTGTGGCTTTCCCTCGAGGCTTTCCCACGAGGCTTTCCCACGAGGCTTTGCCACATGGCTTTCCCACGTGCCACAGTGGTGTGAGTCGATCCTCGGATTGAAAGTCGAGTCAGTGCGGGGAAACAGGTTTCCCTGGAATGGACTGAGACATCTGGGGGACTCGGAGAATGGTGGCATGTCCCTGGAGTTCCTCTCGCCTTTCCTGTGGAGAGCGCCTCCTCTTGAGATGCGACGGAACGCCGGGAATTCTTTTCCGACCTCGCAGGGAAAGGATCCCTCCTCTCGAGCTATGAGGCGGAAACGGGGCTCCTCTGGATGTGGCGGAACTATCGTGCTTCCTCCTGAGTGGAGACGGGTATGTCGGGGAACTTCTTGATTTGCAGCAAGGGTGTGAAGGACCCTTTGGAAGTTCCAGAGTTTAAGTGTGCTTAGCCTTGAGATGTGTCAGCGGAAATAGACTTCATTTTGCCTGGAGGGGAGAACATGCTTGATTTTCTCCAGTTGCGGCAGGTGCTCTCGACTTAAGACGGGGAGCCGCAGGGACCCGCTCTGGTGGCCTCAGGAAAGGCCAGTCAAGATCCAAGACAGCACTGGAGAGGGAGAGACATCACGAGAGGCTCCCGAGCAACTCGCATGGGGACTGGCCTTTCCTGAGGCCACAAAAGCGGGTCCCTGAGGTCCCCGTCGTAAGTCGAGAGCACCTGGCGCAACTCGAGAAAATCCAGGAGGTTCTCCCCTCCAGGCGAGATGAGATCCATTTGCGCTGAGGCATCTCGAGGCTAATCACACCTAACCTCTGGAACTTCCAAAGGGCCTTTCACACCCTTGCTGCAACTCAAGAAGTTCCCCGACATACCCGTTTCCACTCGAAAGGAAGCACGAGAGTCCCGCCCACAACCAGAAGAGCCCCGTTTCAGCCTCATAGCTCCGAGAGGAGGGATCCTTTCCTTGCGTGGTCGGGAAAGAATTTCCGGCGTTCCCGTCGCATCTCAAGAAGAGGCGCTCTCCACAGGAAAGGAGAGAGGAACTCAGGGTCGTGCCACCATTCCCAGAGCCCCCAGATGTCTCAGTCGAACCAGGGAAACCTGTTTTCCCCGCAATGCCTCGACTTTCAAGCCGAGGATCGACTCAGACCTCCGGTGGCACGTGGGACAGCCCTGTGAAAAGCCTAGTGGGAAAGCCTCGTGGGAAAGCCTACAGAGAAAGCCACAGATCCTTGGATCCATGCAAAGGGAAGCGTGACACTGCTGCTAAAGCTCGGGAGGAAAGCGCACGGGCACGCCACACTCGCGACGAGGACTGACTCCCCTGGGAGACTCCAGAAGTACCCCAAGATCCATGTCAGAACTGGAAAGGAATCCTCAGGTTCCGGCACCGACTCCACACAAGGTCTCAGGACCCGGCATAGACGGGAGAGGAATCGCTAGAGGCCCACGAGCAACTCGCATGGGGACGGGCCTTTCATGAGGGCACTAGAGCGGGTCCCTGAGGTCCCCGTCGTAAGCCGAGAGCACCTGCGGCAACTCGAGAAAATCCAGGAGGTTATACCCTCCAGGCGAGATGAGGCCCATTTCCGCTGAGGAGTTTCGAGGCTTATCACACCTAAACTCTGGAACTATCAAAGGGTCCTTCACACCCTTGCTGCAACTCAAGAAGTTCCCCGATATACCCGTCTTCACTCGAGAGGAAGCACGAGAGTCCCGCCCACATCCAGAGGAGCCCCGTTTCCCCCTGCTAGCTCGAGAGAAGTGATCCTTCCCCTGAGTGGTCCGGAAAGAATTCCCAGCATTCCCGTCGCATCTCAAGAGGAGGCGCTCTCCACAGGAAAGGCGAGAGGAACTCCAGGGTCGTGCCACATTCACAGAGTTCCCCAGATGTCTCACTCCATTCCAGGGAAAACTGTTTTCCCTGCACTGCCTCGACTTTCAAGCCCAGGATCGACTCACACCACGGTGGCACGTGGGACAGCCCTGTGGGAAAGCCTCGTGGGAAAGCCTCGTGGTAGAGCCTCGAGGGAAAGACACAGATCCCTTGATCCACGCGAAGGGAAGCGCGGCACTGCGGCTACAGCTCGGAAGGAAAGCGCACGTGCATGCCCCCACTCGAGACGAGGACTGACTCCCCTGGGGAGACTCCAGAATTCCCCCAAGATCCATGTTAGCACTGGAGAGGAATCCTCAGGTTTCGGCACCGACTCCACACAAGGTCTTAGGCCCCGGCATCAAAGGGAGAGGAATCCCAAGAGGCCCCCGAGCAACTCGCATTGGGACTGGCCTTTCCTGAGGCCACCAGAGCGGGTCCCTGAGGTCCCCGTCGTAAGTCGAGACCACCTGCCGCAACTCGAATAAATCCAGGAGGTTCTCCCCTCCAGGCGAGATGAGGCCCATTTCCGCTGAAGGGGCTCGAGGCTAATCACATCTAACCTCTGGAACTTCGAAAGGGTCCTTCACACCCTTGCTGCAAGTCAAGAAGTTCCCCGACATACCCGTCTCCACTCGAGAGGAAGAACGAGAGTCCCGCCCACATCCAGAGGAGCGCCGATTCCGCCTGCTAGCTCGAGAGGAGGGATCCTTTCCCTGGGTGGTCGGGAATGAATTCCCTGTGTTCCCGTTGCATCCCAAGAGGAGGCGCTCTCCACAGGAGAGGCGAGAGGAACTCCAGAGTCGTGCCACCATTCCCAGAGTCCCCAGATGTCTAAGTCCATTCCAGGAACATCTGTTTTCCCTGCTCTGCCTCGACTTTCAAGCCGAGGATCGACTCACAATACGGTGGCACCTGGGACAGCCCTGTGGGAAAGCCACGTGGGAAAGCCTCATGGGAAAGCCTTGAGGGAAAGCCACAGATCCCTTGATCCACGCGAAGGGAAGCGTGACACTGCTGCTACAGTTCGGGAGGAAAGGGCACGTGCATGCCCCCACTCGACCCGAGGACTGACTCCCCTGGGGAGACTCCAGAATTACCCCCAAGATCCATGTCAGCACTGGAGAGGAATCCTCAGGTTCCGGCACCGACTACACACAAGGTCTTCGGCCCCGGCATCGACGGGAGAGGAATCCCGAGAGGCCCCCGAGCAACTCGCATGGGGACTGGCCTTTCCTGAGGCCACCAGAGCGGGTCCCTGAGGTCCCCGTTGTAAGTCAAGAGCACCTGCCGCAACTCGAGAAAATCCAGGAGGTTCTCCCCTCCAGGCGAAATGAGGCCCATTTCCGCTGAGGCGTCTTGAGGCTAATCACACCTAACCTCTGGAACTTCCAAAGGGTCCTTCACACCCTTGCTGCAACTCAAGAAGTTCCCCGAATACCCGTCTCCACTCCAGAGGAAGCACGAGAGTCCCGCCCATATCCAGAGGAGCCCCAATTCCGCCTCCTAGCTCGAGAGGAGGGATCCTTTCCCTGCGTGTTCGGGAAAGAATTCCCGGCATTGCCGTCGCTTCTCAAGAGGAGGCGCTCTCCACAGGAAAGGCGAGAGGAACTCCAGGGTTGTGCCACCATTCCCAGAGTCCGCCAGATATTTCAGTCCATTCAGGGAAATCTGTTTTCCCTTCACTGCCTCGACTTTCAAGCCGAGGATAGACTGACACCACGGTGGCACGTGTGACAGACCTGTGGGAAAGCCTCGTGGGAAAGCCTTGTGGGAAAGCCTCGTGGGAAAGCCTCGTGGGAAAGACTCGAGGGAAAGACACAGATCCCTTGATGCACGTGAAGGGAAGCCTGACACTGCTGCTACAGCTCGGGAGGAAAGCACACGTGCATGCCCCCACTCGAGACGAGGACTGACTCCCCTGGGGAGAATCCAGAAGTCCCCCAAGATCCATGTCAACACTGGAGAGGAATCCTAAAATCCGGCACCGACTCCACACAAGGTCTAGGCCCCTGCATCGACGGGAGAGGAATCCCGAGAGGCCCCCGAGCAACTCGCATGGGGACTGGCCTTTCCTGAGGCCACCAGAGCGGGTCCCTGACGTCCCCGTCGTAAGTCGAGACCACCTGCCGCAACTCCAGAAAATCCAGGAGGTTTTCCCCTCCAGTCGAGATGAAGCCCATTTCAAATGAGACGTCTCGAGGCTAATCACACCTAACCTCTGGAACTTCCAAAGGGTCCTTACACCCTGGCTGCAACTCAAGAAGTTCCCCAAAATACCCGTCTCCACTCGAGAGGAAGCACGAGAGTCCCGCCCACATCCAGAGGAGCCCCGATTCCGCCTCCTAGCTCGAGAGGAGGGAACCTTTCCCTGCGTGGTCGGGAAAGAATTCCCGGCGTTTCCGTCGCATCTCAAGAGGTGGCGATCTCCACAGGAAAGGCGAGAGGAACCCCAGGGTGGTGCCACCATTCCCAGAGTCCCCCAGATGTCTCAGTCCATTCCAGGGAAACCTGTTTTCCCTGCACTGCCTCGACTTTCAAGCCGAGGATCGACTCACAATACGGTGGCACCTGGGACGGCCCTGTGGGAAAGCCACGTGGGAAAGCCTCGTGGGAAAGCCTTGAGGGAAAGCCACAGATCCCTTGATCCACGCGAAGGGAAGCGTGACACTGCTGCTACAGCTCGGGAGGAAAGCGCATGTGCATGCCCCCACTCGACCCGAGGACTGACTCCCCTGGGGAGACTCCAGAATTACCCCCAAGATCCATGTCAGCACTGGAGAGGAATCCTCAGGTTCCGGCACCGACTCCACACAAGGTCTTCGGCCCCGGCATCAACGGGAGAGGAATCCTGAGAGGCCCCCGAGCAACTCGCATGGGGACTGGCCTTTCCTGAGGCCACCAGAGCGGGTCCCTGAGGTCCCCGTCGTAAGTCAAGAGCACCTGCCGCAACTCGAGAAAATCCAGGAGGTACTCCCCTCCAGGCGAAATGAGGCCCATTTCCGCTGAGGCGTCTCTAGGCTAATCACACCTAACCTCTGGAACTTCCAAAGGGTCCTTCACACCCTTGCTGCAACTCAAGAAGTTGCCCGAATACCCGTCTCCACTCCAGAGGAAGCACGAGAGTCCCGCCCATATCCAGAGGAGCCCCAATTCCGCCTCCTAGCTCGAGAGGAGGGATCCTTTCCCTGCGTGTTCGGGAAAGAATTCCCGGCATTGCCGTCGCTTCTCAAGAGGAGGCGCTCTCCACAGGAAAGGCGAGAGGAACTCCAGGGTTGTGCCACCATTCCCAGAGTCCCCCAGATATTTCAGTCCATTCAGGAAAATCTCTTTTCCCTTCACTGCCTCGACTTTCAAGCCGAGGATCGACTGACACCACGATGGCACGTGGGACAGACCTGTGGGAAAGCCTCGTGGGAAAGCCTCGTGGGAAAGCCTCGTGGGAAAGCCTCGTGGGAAAGACTCGAGGGAAAGACACAGATCCCTTGATCCACGTGAAGGGAAGCCTGACACTGCTGATACAGCTCGGGAGGAAAGAGCACGTGCATGCCCCCACTCGAGACGAGGACTGACTCCCCTGGGGAGAATCCAGAAGTCCCCCAAGATCCATGTCAACACTGGAGAGGAATCCTCAAATACGGCACCGACTCCACACAAGGTCTAGGCCCCTGCATCGACGGGAGAGGAATCCCGAGAGGCCCCCGAGCAACTCGCATGGGGACTGGCCTTTCCTGAGGCCACCAGAGCGGGTCCCTGACGTCCCCGTCGTGAGTCGAGACCACCTGCCGCAACGCCAGAAAATCCAGGAGGTTTTCCCCTCCAGGCGAGATGAAGCCCATTTCAAATGAGACGTCTCGAGGCTAATCACACCTAACCTCTGGAACTTCCAAAGGGTCCTTACACCCTGGCTGCAACTCAAGAAGTTCCCCAAAATACCCGTCTCCACTCGAGAGGAAGCACGAAAGTCCCGCCCACATCCAGAGGAGCCCCGATTCCGCCTCCTAGCTCGAGAGGAGGGAACCTTTCCCTGCGTGGTCGGGAAAGAATTCCCGGCGTTTCCGTCGCATCTCAAGAGGAGGCGATCACCACAGGAAAGGCGAGAGGAACTCCAGGGTGGTGCCACCATTCCCAGAGTCCCCCAGATGTCTCAGTCCATTCCAGGGAAACCTGTTTTCCCTGCACTGCCTCGACTTTCAAGCCGAGGATCGACTCACACCACGGTGGCACGTGGGACAGCCCTGTGGGAAAGCCTCGAGGGAAAGCCACAGATCCCTTGATCCACGCGAAGGGAAGCGTGACACTGCTGCTACTGCTCGGGAGGAAAGCACAGGTGCATGCCCCCAATCGAGACGAGGACTGACTCCACTGGGGAGACTTCAGTAGTACCCCAAGATCCATGTCAGCACTGCAGAGGAATACTCAGGTTCCGGCAACCGACTCCAACAAGGTCTTAGGACCCGGCATCGACGGGAGAGGAATCCCGAGAGGCTCCCGAGCAACACGCATGGGAACTGGCCTTTCCTGAGGCCATCAGAGCGGGTCCCTGAGGTCTCCGTCGTAAGTCGAGACCACCTGCCACAACTCGTGAATATCCAGGAGGTTCTCCCCTCCAGGCGAGATGAGGACCATTTCCGCTGAGGCGTCTCGAGGCTAATCACACCTAACCTCTGGAACTTCCAAAGGGTCCTTCTCATCCTTGATGAAACTCTAGAAGTTCCCCGACATACCCGTCTCCACTCGAGAGGAAGCACGAGAGACCTGCCCACATCCAGAGGAGCCACGTTTCCGCCTCCTAGCTGCGAGAGGAGTGATCCGTTCCCTGCGTGGTCGGGAAAGAATTCCCGGCGTACCCAAAGCATTTCAAGAGGAGGCGCTCTCCACAGGAAAGGCGAGAGGAACTCCAGGTCATGCCACCATTCCCAGAGTCCCCCAGATGTCTCAGTCCATTCCAGGGAAACCTGTTTTCCCTGCACTGTCTCCACTTTCAAGCCGAGGATCGACTCGCACCACGGTGGCACGTGGGAGACAACTGTGGGAAAACTTCGTGGGAAAGCCTCGTGGGAAAGCCTCGAGGGAAAGCCACAGATCGCTTGATCCACGCGAAGGGAAGCGTGAAACTGCTGCTACAGCTCGGGAGAAAAGGGCATGTGCATGCCCCCACTCGAGACGAGGACTGACTCCCCTGGGGAGACTCCAGAAGTACCCCAAGATCCATGTCAGCACGGGAGAGGAATCCTCAGTTTCTGGCACCGACTCCACATAAGGTCTTAGGCCCCGGCATCGACGGGAGAGGAATCCAGAGAGGCACCCGAGCAACTCGCATGGGGACTGGCCTTTCCTGAAGCCACCAGAGCGGGTTCCTGAGGTCACCTTCGTAAGTCGAGAGCACCTACCGCAACTCGAGAAAATCCAGGAGGTTCTCCCCTCCAGGCGAGATGAAGCCCATTTCCGCTGAGGCGTCTCGAGGCTAATCACACCTAAACTCTGGAACTTCCAAAGGGTCCTTCACACCCTTGCTGCAACTCAAGAAGTTCCCCGACATACCCGTCTCCACTCGAGAGGAAGAACGAGAGTCCCGCCCACATCCGGAGGAGCCCCGTTTCCGCCTCCTAGCTCGAGAGGTGTGGACATTTACCCAGCGTGGTCGAGAAAGAATTCCCGGCATTGCCGTCGCATCTCAAGAGGAGGCGCTCTCCTCAGGAAAGGCGAGAGGAACTCCAGGGTCGTGCCACCATTCCCAGAGCCCCCAGATGTCTCAGTCCATTCCAGGGAAAACTGTTTTCCCTGCACTGCCTCGACTTTCAAGCCGAGGATCGACTCACACCACGGTGGCACGTGGGACAGCCATGAGGGAAAGCCTCGTGGGAAAGTCTCGTGGGAAAGCCTCGAGGGAAAGCCACAGATCCCTTGGTCCACGCGGAAGCGTGACACTGCTGCTAGAGCTCGGGAAGGAAAGCGCACGTGCATGCCCCCACTCGAGACGAGAACTGACTCCCCGGGGGAGACAACAGAAGTACCCCAAGATGCATGTCAGCACTGGAGAGGAATCCTCAGGTTCTGGCACCACTCCACACAAGGTCTTAGGCACCAGCGTCAACGGGAGAGGAATCCCGAGAGGCCCCCGAGGAACTCGCATGGGGACTGGCCTTTCCTGAGGCCACCAGAGCGGGTCCCTGAGGTCCCCGTCATAAGTCGAGAGCACCTGCCCCAACTCGAGTAAATCCAGGAGGTTCTCCCTTAAAGCCGAGATGAGGCCAATTTCCACTGAGGCGTCTCGAGGCTAATCACACGTAACCTCTGGAACTTCCAAAGGGTCCTTCACACCCTTGCTGCAACTCAAGAAGTTCCCCGACATACACGTCTCCACTCGAGAGGAATCACGAGAGTCCCGCCCACATCCAGAGGAGCCCCGATTTCCGCCTCCTAGCTCGAGAGGAAGTGACCTATTCCCTGCGTGGTCTTGAAAGAATTCCCGGCATTCCAGTCGCATCTCAGGAGGATGCGCTCTCCACAGGAAAGGCGAGAGGAACTCCAGGTTAGTGTCACCATTCCCAGAGACCCCCAGATATCTCAGTCCATTCCAGGGAAACATGTTCTCCCTGAACTGCCTCGAATTTCAAGCCGAGGATCGACTCACACCACGGTGGCACGTGGGATAGACCCTTGGGAAAGCCTCGTGGGAAAGCCTAGTGGGAAAGCCTCGAGGGAAAGCCACAGATCCCCTGATCCATGCAAAGGGAAGCGTGACACTGCTGCTACAGCTCGGGAGGAAAGCCCACGTGCATGCCTCCACTCGAGACGAGGACTGACTCCCCTGGGGAGACTCCAGATGTACCCCAAGGTCCATGTCAGCACTGGAGAGGAATCCTCAGGTTCGGCAACGACACCACACAAGGTCTTATGCCCCGGGGTCGACGGGAGTGGAATCCCTAGAGGCCCCCGAGAAACTCGCATGGGGACTGGCCTTTCCTGAGGCCACCAGAGCGCGTCCCTGAGGTCCCCGTCGTAAGTCGAGAGCACCTGCCGCAGCTCGAGAAAATTCAGGAGGTTCTCCCCTCCAGGCGAGATGAGGCCCATTTCCACTGAGGCGTCTCGAGGCTAATCACACCTGACCTCTGGAACTTCCAAAGGGTCCTTCACACCCTTGCTGCAACTCAAGAAGTTCCCCGAAATACCTGTCTCCACTCGAGAGGAAGCACGAGAGTCCTGCCCACATCCAGAGGAGCCCCGTTTCCGCCTTCTAGCTCGAGAGGAGGGATCCTTTCCCTGCGTGGTCGGGAATGAATTCCCGGCGTTCCCGTCGCATCTCAAGAGGAGGCGCTCTCCACAGGAAAGGCGAGAGGAACTCCAGGGTCGTGCCACCATTCCCAGAGTCCCCTAGATGTCTCAGTCCATTCCAGGGAAAACTGTTTTCCCTGCACTGCCTCGACGTTCAAGCCGAGCATCGACTCACACCATGGTGGCACGTGGGACAGCTCTGTGGGAAAGACTTGTGGGAAAGCCTCACGGGAAAGCCTCTAGCGAAAGCCATAGATCCATGATCCACGCCTATGGAAGCTTGACACTGCTGTTACAGCTCGGGAGGAAAGCGCACGTGCATGCCCCCACTCGAGACGAGGACTGACTCCCCTGGGGAGACTCCAGAAGTACCCCAAGATACATGTCAGCACTGGAGAGGAATACTCAGGTTCCGGCACCGACTCCACACAAGGTCTTAGGCCCCGGCTTCGACGGCAGAGAAATCCCGAGAGGCCTCCGAGCAACTCGCATGGGGACTGGCCTTTCCTGAGGCCACCAGAGGGGGTCCCTGAGGTCCCCGTCTTAAGACGAGAGGACCTGCCGCAACTAGAAACAATCCAGGAGGTTGTCCCATCCAGGCGAGATGAGGCACATTTCCGCTGAGGCGTATCGAGGCTAATCACACCTAACCTCTGGATCTTCCAAAGGGTCCTTCACACCCATGCTGCAACTCAAGAAGTTCCCCGACATACCCCTCTCCACTCGAGAGGAAGCACGAGAGTCCGCCCACATACAGAGGAGCCCCATTTTCGCCTCCTAGCTCGAGAGGAGGGATCCTTTCCCTGCGTGGTCGGGAAAGAATTCCTGGCGTTCCCGTCGCATCTCAAGAGGATGCGCTCCCCAGAGGAATGGTGAGAGGAACTCCAGGGTCGTGCCACCATTCCCAGAGTCCCCCAGATGTCTCTGTCCATTCCAGGGAAACCTGTTTTCCCTGCATTGCCTTGACTTTCAAGCCGAGGATCGAATCACACCACGGTGGCACGTGGACAGACACTTGGGAAAGCCTCGTGGGAAAGCCTCGTGGGAAAGCCTCGAGGGAAAGCCACACATCCCTTGATCCAGGCGAAGGGAAGCGTGACACTGCTGCTACAGCTCAGGTGGAAAGGCACGTGCATGCCCCCACTCGAAACAGGGACTGACTCCCCTGGGGAGACTCCTGAAGTACCCCAACATCCATGTGAGCACTGGAGAGGAATCCTCAGGTTCCGGCACCGACTCCACACATGGTCTTAGGCCCCGGCAAGGACGCTGAGGAATCCCGATAAGACCCCGGAGCAACTCGCATGGGGACTGGCCTTCCTGAGGCCACCAGAGCGGGTCCCTGACGTCCCGTCGGAAGTCGAGAGCACCTGCGGCAACTCGAGAAAACCCAGGAGGTGCTCCCCTCCAGGTGAGATGAGGTTCATTTCCGCTAAGGCATCTCAAGGCTAATCACACCTAACCTCTGGAACTTCCAAAGGGTCCTTCACACCCTTGGTGAAACTCAAGAAGTTCCCCGACAAAACCCGTATCCCCTCGAGAGGAAGCACGAGAGGCCCGCCCACACCCAGAGGAGCCCCGTTTCTGCCTCCTAGCTCGAGAGGAGGATTCTTTCCCTGCGTGCTCGGGAAAGAATTCCCAGCGTTCCATCGCATCTCAAGAGGAGGCGCTCTCCACAGGAAAGCGAGAAGAACTCCAGGGTCGTACCACCATTCCAGAGACCCCAGATGTCTCAGTCCATTCCAGGGAAACTGACTCGACTTTCAAGCCGAGGATCGACTCACACCACGGTGGCACGTGGGACAGCGCTGTGGGAAAGCCTCGTGGGAAAGCCTCGAGGGAAGCCTCGAGGGAAAGCACAGAACCCTTGATCCACCGGCAAGGGTGACACTGCTCTACAGCTCGGGAGGAAGCGCGCACGTGGATGCCCCCACTCGAGAAGAGGACTGACTCCCCTGGGGAGACTCCAGAAGTACCCCAATATCAATGTCAGCACTGGAGAGGAATCCTCAGTTCCGGCACCGACTCCACACAAGGTCTTAGGCCCGCATCGACGGGAGAGGAATCCTGATAGGCCCCGAGCAAGTCGCATGGGACTGGCCTTTCCTAAGGCAACCAGAACGGTCCCTGAGGTCCCCGGCGTAAGTCGGAGACCTGCCGCAACT
>NW_017216305.1:0-13287 GCF_001704415.2 Capra hircus
GAGGGATCCTTTCCCTGCGTGCTCGGAAAAGAATTCCCGGCGTTCCCGTCGCATCTCAAGAGGAGCGCTCTCCACAGGAAAGGCGAGAGGAACTCCAGGGTCGTGCCACCATTCCCAGAGTCCCCAGATGTCTCAGTCCATTCCAGGGAAACCTGTTTTCCCTGCACTGCCTCGACTTTCAAGACCGAGGATCGACTCACACCACGGTGGCACGTGGACAGCCCTGTGGGAAAGCCTCGTGGAAAGCTCGTGGGAAAGCCTCGAGGGAAGCCACAGATCGCCTTGATCCACGCGAAGGGAAGCGTGACACTGCTGCTACAGCTCGGGAGGAAAGCGCACGTGCATGCCCCACTCGAGACGAGGACTGACTCCCTGGGGAGACTCCAGAAGTACCCCAAGATCCATGTCAAGCACTGGAGAGGAATCCTCAGGTTCCAGGCACCGACTCCACACAAGGTCTTAGGCCCGGCATCGACGGGAGAGGAATCCCGAGAGCCCCGAGCAACTCGCATGGGGACTGGCCTTTCCTGAGGCCACCAGAGCGGGTCCCTGAGGTCCCGTCGTAAGTCGAGAGCACCTGCCGCAACTCGAGAAAATCCAGGAGGTTCTCCCCTCCAGGCGAGATGAGGCCCATTTCCGCTGAGGCATCTCGAGGCTAATCACACCTTAACCTCTGGAACTTCCAAAGGGTCCTTCACACCCTTGCTGCAACTCAAGAAGTTCCCCGACATACCCGTCTCCACTCGAGAGGAAGCACGGAGAGTCCCGCCCACATCACAGAGGAGCCCCGTTTCCGCCTCCTAGCTCGAGAGGAGGGATCCTTTCCCTGCGTGGTCGGGAAAGAATTTCGCCGGCGTTTCCGTCGCATCTCAAGAGGAGGCGCTCTCCACAGGAAAGCGAGAGGAACTCCAGGTGTCAGTGCCACCATTCCCAGAGTCCCCCAGATGTCTCAGTCCATTCCAGGGAAACCTGTTTTCCCTGCACTGCCTCGACTTTCAAGCGAGGATCGACTCACACCACAGTGGCACGTGGGACAGCCCTGTGGGAAAGCCTCTGGAAGCCTCGTGGAAAGCCTCGAGGGAATGCCACAGATCCCTTGTTCCACGCGAAGGGTAAGCGTTACACTGCTGCTACAGCTCGGGAGGAAAGTGCACGTTGCATGCCCCCACTCGAGACGAGGACTGACTCCCTTGGGGAGACTCCAGAATACCCCAAGATCCATGTCAGCACTGGAGAGGAATCCTCAGGTTCTGGCACCGACTCCCACACTAGGTCTTAGGCCCCTGGCATCGACGTGAGAGGAATCCGAGAGGCCCCGAGCAACTCGCATGGGGACTGGCCTTTCCTGAGGCCACCAGAGCGGGTTCCCTGAGGTACCCCGTCGTAAGTCGAGAGCACCTGCCGCAACTCGAGAAAATCCAGGAGGTTCTCCCTCCAGGCGAGCATGAGGCCCATTTCCGCTGAGGCGTCTCGAGGCTAATCACACCTTTAACTCTGGAACTTCCAAAGGGTCCTTCACACCCTTGCTGCAACTCAAGAAGTTCCTGACATACCCGTCTCCACTCGAGAGGAAGCACGAGAGTCCCGACCACATCCAGAGGAGCCCCGTTTCCACCTCATAGCTCGAGAGGAGGGATCCTTTCCCTGCGTGGCTCGGAGAAAGAATTCCCGGCGTTCCTGTCGCAATCTCAAGAGGAGGCGCTCTCCACAGGAAAGGCGAGAGGAACTCCAGGGGTCATGCCAGCCATTCCCAGAGTCCCCCAGATGTCTCAGTCCATTCCAGGGAAACCTGTTTTCTCTGCACTGCCTTCGACTTTCAAGCCGAGGATAGACTCACACCACGGTGGCACGTGGGACAGCCCTGTGGGAAAGCCTCGTGGGAAAGCCTCGTGGGAAAGCCTCGAGGGAATGCCACAGATCCCTTGTTCCACGTGAAGGAAAGGGTGACACTGCGGCTACAGCTCGGGAGGAAATCGCACCGTGCATGCCCCCACTCGAGACGGAGGACTGACTCCGCTGGGGAGACTCCAGAAGTACCCCAAGATCCATGTCAGAACTGGAGAGGAAACCTCAGGTCTGGCACCGACTCCACACAAGGTCTTAGGCCCCGATATCGACTGGAGAGGAATCCCGAGAGACCCCCGAGAGGCCCCCGAGCAACTCGCAAGGGGACTGGCCTTTCCTGAGGCCACCAGAGCGGGTCCCTGAGGTCCCCGTCGTAAGTCAAGAGCACCTGCCGCAACTCGAGAAAATCCAGGAGGTTCTCCCCTCCAGGCGAGATGAGGCCCATTTCCGCTGAGGCGTCTCGAGGCTAATCACACCTAAACCTCTGGAACTTCCAAAGGGTCCTTCACACCCTTGCTGGAACTCAAGAAGTTCCGCAACATTCCCGACTCCACTCGAGAGGAAGCACGAGAGTCCCGCCCACATCCAGAGGAGCCCCGTTTCCGCCTCCTAGCTCGAGAGGAGGGATCCTTTCCCTGCGTGGTCGGGAAAGAATTCCCGGCGTTCCCGTCGCATCTCAAGAGGAGGCGCTCTCCACAGGAAAGGCGAGAGGAACTCCAGGGTCGTGCCACCATTCCCAGAGTCGCCCCAGATGTCTCAGTCCATTCCAGGGAAACCTGTATTCCCTGCACTGCCTCAACTTTCAAGCCGAGGATCGACTCACACCACGGTGGCACGTGGGACAGCCCTGTGGGAAAGCCTCGTGGGAAAACCTCGTGGGAAAGCCTCGAGGGAATGCCACAGATCCCTTGTTCCACGTCGAAGGAAAGGCGTGACACTGCTGCTACAGCTCGGGAGGAAAGTCGCACTGTGCATGCCCCCACTCGAGACGAGGACTGACTCCGCTGGGGAGACTCCAGAAGTACCCCAAGATCCATGTCAGCACTGGAGAGGATTCCTCAGGTTCCGGCACTGACTCCACACAAGGTCTTAGGCCCCAGCATCGACGGGAGAGGAAACCCGAGAGGCCCCCGAGAGGCCACCGAGTAACTCGCATGGGGACTGGCCTTTCCTGAGGCCACCAGAGAGGGTCCCTGAGGTCCCCGTCGTAAGTCGAGAGCACCTGCCGCAACTCGAGAAAATCCAGGAGGTTCTCCCCTCCAGGCGAGATGAGGCCCATTTCCGCTGAGGCGTCTCCGAGGCTAATCACACCTAAACCTCTGGAACTTCCAAAGGGTCCTTCACACCCTTGCTGCAACTCAAGAAGTTCCACGACATACCCGACTCCACTCAGAGAGGAAGCACGAGAGTCCCGCCCACATCCAGAGGAGCCCCGTTTCCGCCTCCTTAGCTCGAGAGGACGGGATCCTTTCCCTGCGTTGTCGGGAAAGAATTCCCGGCGTTCCCGATCGCATCTCAAGTGGAGGCGCTCTCCACAGGAAAGGCGAGAGGAACTCCAGGGAGTGCCACCATTCCCAGAGTCGCCCCAGATGCCTCAGTCCATTCCAGGGAAACCTGTTTTCCCGCACTGCCTTCGACTTTCAAGCCGAGGATCGACTCACAACCACGGTGGCACGTGGGACAGCCCTGTGGGAAAGCCTCAGGTGGGAAAGCCTCGTGGGAAAGCCTCGAGGGAATGCCACAGATCCCTTGTTCCACGCGAAGGGAAGCGTGACACTGCTGCTACAGCTCGGGAGGAAAGCGCACGTGCATGCCCCCACTCGAGACGAGGATTGACTTCCCCTGGGGAGATTCCAGAAGTACCCCAAGATCCATGTCAGCACTGGTAGAGGAATCCTCAGGTCCTGGCACCGACTCCACACAAGGTCTTAGGCCCCGCATCGACGGGAGAGGAATCCCGAGACGCCCCCGGAGGCTAACTCGCAAGGGAACTGGCCTTTACCTGAGCCACCAGAGCGGGTCCCTGAGGTCCCCGTCGTAAGTCCAGTGCACCTGACCACAACTCGAGAAAATCCAGGAGGTTCTGCCCTCCAGGCGAGATGAGGCCCATTTCCGCTGAGGCGTCCTCGAGGCTAATCACACCTAACCTCTGGAACTTCCAACAGGGATCCTTCACACCCTTGCTGCAACTCAAGAAATTCCCTGACATACCCGTCTCCACTCGAGAGGAAGCACGAGAGTCCCGGCCCACATCCAGAGGAGCCCCGTTTCCACCTCCTAGCTCGAGAGGAGGGATCCTTTCCCTGCGTGTCGGGAAAGAATTCCCGGCGTTCCGTCGCATCTCAAGAGGAGGCGCTCTCCCACAGGAAAGGCGAGAGGAACTCCAGGGGTCGTGCCAGCCATTCCCAGAGTCCCCCAGATGTCTCAGTCCATTCCAGGGAAACCTGTTTTCTCTGCACTGTTTTGACTTTCAAGCCGAGGATAGACTCACACCACGGTGGCACGTGGGACAGCCCTGTGGGAAAGCCTCGTGGGAAAGCCTCGTGGGAAAGCCTCGAGGGAATGCCACAGATCCCTTGTTCCACGTGAAGGAAAGGGTGACACTGCGGCTACAGCTCGGGAGGAAATCGCACCGTGCATGCCCCACTCGAGACGAGGACTGACTCCCGCTGGGGAGACTCCAGAAGTACCCCAAGATCCATGTCAGAACTGGAGAGGAAACCTCAGGTCCTGGCACCGACTCCACACAAGGTCTTAGGCCCCGATATCGACTGGGAGAGGAATCCCGAGAGATCCCCGAGAGGCCCCGAGCAACTCGCAAGGGGACTGGCCTTTCCTGAGGCCACCAGAGCGGGTCCCTGAGGTCCCCGTCGTAAGTCAAGAGCACCTGCCTTAACTCGAGAAAATCCAGGAGGTTCTCCCCTCCAGGCGAGATGAAGGCCCATTTCCGCTGAGGCGTCTCCGAGGCTAATCACACCTAAACTCTGGAACTTCCAAAGGGTCCTTCACAACCTTGCTGGCAACTCAAGAAGTTCCGCAACATTCCCGACTCCACTCGAGAGGAAGCACGAGAGTCCCGCCCACCTCCAGAGGAGCCAGGTTTCCGCCTGCTAGCTCGAGAGGTGGGATTCTTTCCCTGAGTGGTCGGGAAAGAATTCCCGGCGTTCCCGTCCCATCTCAAGAGGAGGCACTCTCTACAAGAAAGGCGAGAGGAACTCCAGGGTCGTGCCACCATTCCCAGAGTACCCCAGATGTCTCAGTCCATTCCAGGGAAACCTGATTTCCCTGCACTGCCTCAACTTTCAAGCCGAGGATCGACTCACACCACGGTGGCACGTGGGACAGCCCTGTGGGAAAGCCTCTTGGGAATGCCTCGTGAGAAAGCTCCTGATCCGTTGATCCACGCGAAGGGAAGCGTGACACTGCTGCTACAGTTCGGGAGGAAAGCGCACGTGCATGTCACCACTCGAGACGAGGACTGGCACCCCTGGGGAGACTCCAGAAGTACCTCAAGATTCATGTCAGCACTGGAGAGGAATCGTCAGGTTCCAGCACCGACTCCACACAAGGTCTTAGGCCCCGGCATCGACGGGAGAGGAATCTTGAGAGGCCCTCGAGCAACTCTAATGGGGACTGGTCCTTTCCTGAGGCCACCAGAGCGGCTCCCTGAGGTCCCTGGCGTAAGTTCAGAGCACCTGCCGCAACTCGAGAAAATCCAGGAGGTTCTCCCCTCCAGGCGAGATGAGGCCCATTTCCGCTGAGGCGTCTCGAGGCTAATCACATCTAACATCTGGAACTTCCAAAGGGTCCTTCAAACCCTTGGTGCAACAGAAGAAGTTCCCCGACATACCCGTCTCCACTCAAGAGGAAGCACGAAGTCCCACCCACATCGACAGTAGCCCCGTTTCCGCCTCCTACCTCGAGAGGAGGGATCCTTTCCCTGCGTGCTCGGGAAAGAATTCCCGGCGTTTCCGTCGCATCTCAAGAGGAGACGCTCTCCACAGGAATGGCGAGACGAACTCCAGGGTCGTGCCACGTTCCCAGAGTCCCCCAGATGTCTTAGTCCATTACAGGGAAACCTGTTTTCCCTGCACTGCGTCCACTTTCAAGACGAGGATTGACTCACACCACGGTGGCACGTGGGACAGCCCTGTGGGAAAGCCTCGTGGGAAAGCCTCGAGGGAAAACCTCGAGGGAAAGCCACAGATCCCTCGATCCACGGGAATGGAAGCGCGACACTGCTGCTACAGCTCGAGAGGAGAGCGCAAGTGCATATTCCCACTCGAGACGAGGACTGACTCCCCTGGGGAGACTCCAGAAGTACCCCAAGATCCACGTAAGCACTGGAGAGGAATCCTCAGGTTCCGGCACCCACTCCACACAATATCTTAGGCCCCGGCATCGACGGGAGAGGAATCCCGAGAGGTCCCCGAGCAACTCGCATGGGGACTGGCCTTTCCTGAGGCCACCAGAGCGGGTCCCTGAGGTGCCCGTCGTAAGTCGAGAGCACCTGCTGAAACTCGAGAAAATCCAGGAGGTTCTCCCCTCCAGGCTAGATGAGGCCCATTTCTGCTGAGGCGTCTCGAGGCTAATCACACCTTACCTCTGGAACTTACAAAGGGTCCTTCACACCCTTGCTGCAACTCAGGAAGTTCCTCGACATACCCGACTCCACTCGAGAGGAAGCACGAGAGTCCCGCCCACATCCAGAAGAGCCCCGTTTCCGCCTCCTAGCTCGAGTGGAGGGATCCTTTCCCACCGTGCTCTGAAAAGAATTCCAGGCGTTCCCGTCGCATCTCAAGAGGCAGGCGCTCTCCACAGGAAAGGCGAAAGGAACTCCAAGGGTCGTGCCACCATTCCCAGAGTCCCCCAGATGTCTCCAGTCCATTCCAGGGAAACCTGTTTTCCCTGCACTGCCTCGACTTTCAAGCCGAGGATCGACTCACACCACGGTGGCACGTGGGACAGCCCTGTGGGAAAGCCTCGTGGAAAGCCTCGTGGGAAAGCTCGTGGGAAAGCCTCGAGGGAAAGTCACAGATCCCTTGATCCACGCGAATGGAAGCGCGACACTGCTGCTACAGCTCGGGAGGAAAGCGCACGTGCATGCCCCCACTCGAGTACGAGGACTGACTGCCCTGGGGAGACTCCAGAAGAGATTCATGAAAGCACTGGAGAGGAATCCTCAGGTTCCGGCACCGACTCCACACAAGATCTTAGGCGCCGGCATCGACCGGAGAGGAATCCCGAGAGGCCCCCGAGCAACTCGCATGGGGACTGGCCTTTCGGGAGGCCACCAGAGCGGGTCCCTGAGGTCCCCGTCGTAAGTTGAGAGCACCTGCCGCAACTCGAGAAAATCCAGGAGGTTCTCCCCTCCAGGCGAGCTGAGACCTATTTCCGCTGAGGTATCTCGAGGCTAATCACACCGTACCTCTGGAACTTCCAAAGGGTCCTTCACACCCTTGCTGCAACTCAAGAAGTTCCCCGACATACCGGTCTCCACTCGAGAGGAAGCACGAGAGTCCCGCCCACATCCAGAGGAGCCCCCGTTTCCACCTCCTAGCCCGAGAGGAGGGATCCTTTCCCTGCGTGGTCGGGAAAGAATTCCCGGCGTTCCCGTCGCATCTCAAGAGGAGGCGCTCTCCACAGGAAATGCGAGAGGAACTCCAGGGTCGTGCCACCATTACCAAAGTCCCCCTGATGTCTCAGTCCATTCCAGGGAAACCTGTTTTCCCTGCACTGCCTCGACTTTCAAGCCGAGGATCAACTCACACAACGGTGGCACGTGGGACATCCCTGTGGGAAAGCCTCGTGGGAAAGCCTCGTGGGAAAGCCTCGAGGGAAAGACACAGATCCCTTGATTCTCGCGAAGGGAAGCGTGACACTGCTGCTACAGCTCGGGAGGAAATCGCACGTGCATGCCCCCTCTCGAGATGAGTACTGACTCCCCTCGGGAGGCTCTAGAAGTTCCCCAAGATCCATGCCGGCATTGGAGAGGAATCCTCACGTTCTGGAACTGAGTCCACACAAGGTCTTAGGCCCCAGCATCGACGGGGAGAGGAATCCCGAGAGGCCCCCGAGCAACTCGCATGGGGACTGGCCTTTCCTGAGGCCACCAGAGTGACTCCCCAGGGGAGTGGGTCCCTAGCAGTGTCATGCTTCCCTTCGCGTGGATCAAGGGATCTGTGGCTTTCCCTCGAGGCTTTCCCGCGACGCTTTCCCACGAGGCTTTCCCAGTGGGCTGTCCCACGTGCCACCGTGGTGTGAGTCGATCCTAGGCTTGAAAGTCAAGGCAGTGCAAGGAAAACAGGTTTCCCTGGAATGGACTGAGACATCTGTGGGACTCTGGGAATGGTGGCACGACACTGGAGTTTCCTCTCTCGTTTCCTGTGGAGAGTGCCCCCGAGCAACTTGCATGGGGACTGGCCTTTCATGAGGCCAACAGAGCAGGGTCTCTGAGGTCCAAGTCGTAAGTCGAGAGCTCCTGCTGCAACTCGAGAAAATCCAGGAGGTTCTCCCCTCCAGGCGAGATGTGGCCCATATCCGATGACGCGTCTCGAGGCTATTCAACAAGCGTCTGGAACTAACAAACGGGGCTTCAAACCCTAGCTGCAACTCAAGAAGTTCCCCGAAATACACCTCTCCACTCGAGAGGAAGCAGGAGAGTCCCGCCCACATCCAGAGTAGCCCCGTTACTGCCTCCTAGCTCGAGAGGAGGGATCCTTTCACTGAGTGGTCGGTCAAGTATTCCCGGAGTTCCCGACTCATCTCAAGAGGAGGCGCTATCCACAGGAAAGGCGAGAGGAACTCCAGATTCGTGCACCCATTCCCAGAGTCCCCCAGATGTCTCAGTCCATTCCAGGGAAACCTGTTTCCCTACACTGCCTCGACTTTCAGGACGAGGATCCACTCACACCACGGTGGCACTTGGCACAGCCCTTAGGGAAATCCTCGAGGGAAAGCCACAGATCCCTTGATCCATGCGAAGAGAAGCGTGACACTGCTGCTACAGCTTGGGAGGAAAGCGCACGTGCATGCCTCCACTCGAGATGAGGACTGACTCCCCTGGGGAGACTACAGAAGTACCCCAAGATCTATCTCAGCACTGGAGAGGAATCCTCAGGTTCCGGCACCGACTCCACACAAGGTCTTAGACCCCGGCATCGACGGGAGAGAAATCCCGAGAGGCCCCCGAGCAACTCGCATGGGGACTGGCCTTACCTGAGGCCACCAGAGCGGGTCCCTGAGGTCCCCGTCTTAAGTCGAGAGCACCTGCACCAACTCGAGAAAATGCAGGAGGTTCTCCCCTCCAGGGGAGATGAGGCCCATTTTCCTCTGAGGCGTCCCCAGGCTAATTACACCTAACAGCTCTGGAACTTCCAAAGGGTCCTTCACACCATTGCTGCAACTCAAGAAGTTCCCCGACGTACCCGTCTCCACTCGAGAGGAAGCACGAGAGTCCCGCCCACATCCAGAGGAGCCCCGTTTCCGCCTCATAGCTCGAGAGGAGGGATCTTTCCCTGCGTGGTCGGGAAAGAATTCCCGGCGTTCCCGTCGCATCTCCAATTGGAGGCGCTCTCCACAGGAAAGGAGAGAGGAACTCCAGGGTCGTGCCACCATTCCCAGAGTCTTCCAGACGTCTCAGTCCATTCCAGGGAAACCTGTTTTCCCTGCACTGCCTCGACTTTCAAGCCAAGGATCGACTCACACCTCGGTGGCACGTGGGACAGCCCTGTGGGAAAGCCTGGTGGGAAAGCCTCGTGGGAAAGCCTCATGGGAAAGCCTCGTGGGAAAGCCTCGAGGGAAAGCCAGAGATCCCTTGATCCACCTGAAGGGAAGCGTGAAACTGCTGCTGCAGCTCGGGAGGAAAGCGCACGTGCATGCCCCCACTCGAGACGAGGACTGACTCCCCTGGGGAGACTCCAGAAGTACCCCAAGATCCATGTCAGCACTGGAGAGGAATCCTCAGGTTCCGGCACCGACTCCACACAAGATCTTAGGCCCCGGCATCGACGGGAGAGGAATCCTGAGAGGCCCCGAGCAACTCGCATGGGGACTGGCCTTTCCTGAGGCCACTAGAGCGGGTCCCTGAGGTCCCCGTCGTAAGTCGAGAGCACCTGCCGCAACTCGAGAAAATACAGGAGGTTCTCCCCTCCAGGCGAGATGAGGCCCATTTCTGCTGAGGCGTCCTGAGGCTAATCACACCTGACCTCTGAAACTTCCAAAGGATCCTTCACACCTTTGCTGCAACTCAAGAAGTTCCCTGACATACCCGTCTCCACTCGAGAGGAAGCACGAGAGTCCCGACCACATCCAGAGGAGCCCCGTTTCCACCTCCTAGCTCGAGAGGAGGGATCCTTTCCCTGCGTGCTCGAGAAAAGAATTCCCGGCGTTCCCGTCGGCATCTCAAGAGGAGGCGCTCTCCACAGGAAAGGCGAGAGGAACTCCGGGGTCATGCCAGCATTCCCAGAGTCCCCCAGATGTCTCAGTCCATTCCAGGGAAACCTGTTTTCTCTGCACTGTTTTGACTTTCAAGCCGAGGATAGACTCACACCACGGTGGCACGTGGGACAGCCCTGTGGGAAAGCCTCGTGGGAAAGCCTCGTGGGGAAAGCCTCGAGGGAATGCCACAGATCCCTTGTTCCACGTGAAGGGAAAGGGTGACACTGCGGCTACAGCTCAGGAGGAAATCGCACGTGCATGCCCCCACTCGAGGACGAGGACTGACTACCCCTGGGGAGACTCCAGAAGTACCCCAAGATCCATGTCAGCACTGGAGAGGAATCCTCAGGTTCCGCACGACTCCACACAAGGTCTTAGGCCCAGCATCGACGGAGAGGAAACCAGAGCCCCAGAGCCCCGAGCAACTCGCATGGGGACTGCCTTTCCTGAGGCCACCAGAGCGGGTCCCTGAGGTCCCGTCGTAAGTCGAGAGCACCTGCCCAACACGAGAAAATCCAGGAGGTTCTCCCTCCAGGCGAGATGAGCCCATTTCCGCTGAGGCGTCTCGAGGCTAAACACCTAACCTCTGGAACTACAAAGGGTCCTTCACACCTTGCTGCAACTCAAGAAGTTCCCCGACATACCCGTCTCCACTCGAGAGGAAGCACGAGAGTCCCGCCCACATCCAGAGGAGCCCCGTTTCCGCCTTCTAGCTCGAGAGGAGGGATCCTTTCCTGCGTGTCGGGAAAGAATTCCCGGGTTCCGTCGCATCTCAAGAGGAGGCGCTCTCACAGGAAAGGCGAGAGGAACTCCAGGGTCGTGCCACCATTCCCAGAGTCCCCAGATGTCTCAGTCCATTCCAGGGAAACCTGTTTTCCCTGCACTGCTCGACTTTCAACGAGGATCGACTCACACCACGGTGGCACGTGGACAGCCCTGTGGAAAGCCTCGTGGAAAGCCTCGTGGGAAAGCCTCGAGGGAAAGCCCCAGATCCCTTGATCCCGCGAAGGAAGCGTGACACTGCTGCTACAGCTCGGAAGGAAAGCGCACGTGCATGCCCCACTCGAGACGAGGACTGACTCCCTGGGGAGACTCCAGAAGAACCCAGATCCATGTCAGAACTGGAGAGGAAACTCAGGTCTGGCACCGACTCCACACAAGGTCTTAGGCCCCGATATCGACTGAGAGGAATCCGAGAGACCCCGAAGGCCCCCGAGCAACTCGCAGGGGACTGGCCTTTCCTGAGGCCACCAGAGCGCGTCCCTGAGGTCCCGTCGTAAGTCGAGAGCACCTGCGCAACTCGAGAAAATCCAGGAGGTTCTCCGCCTCCAGGCGAGATGAGGCCCATTTCCGCTGAGGCGTCTCGAAGGCTAATCACACCTAACCTCTGGAACTTCCAAAGGGTCCTTCACACCCTTGCTGGAACTCAAGAAGTTCCGCAACATTCCCGACTCCACTCGAGAGGAAGCACGAGAGTTCCTGCCCACATCCAGAGGAGCCCGTTTCCGCCTCCTAGCTCGAGAGGAGGGATCCTTTCCCTGCGTGGTCGGGAAAGAATTCCCGGCGTTCCCGTCGCATCTCAAGAGGAGGCGCTCTCCACAGGAAAGGCGAGAGGAACTCCAGGGTCGTCCACCATTCCAGAGTCGCCACAGATGTCTCAGTCCATTCCAGGGAAACCTGTATTCCCTGCACTGCCTCAACTTTCAAAGCCGAGGATCGACTCACACCACGGTGGCACGTGGGACAGCCCTGTGGGAAAGCCTCGTGGGAAAGCCTCGTGGGAAAGCCTCGAGGGAAAGCCACAGATCCCTTGATCCACGTGAAGGAAGCGTGACACTGCTGCTACAGCTCGGGAGGACAGCGCACCGTGCATGCCCCCACTCAAGATGAGGACTGACTCCCCTGGGGAGACTCCAGAATTACCCAAAGATCCATGTCAGCACTGGAGAGGAATCCTCAGGTTCCGGCACCAACTCCACACAAGACCTTAGGTCCCGGCATTAACGGAGGGGAATCACAAGAGGCCCCCGAGCAACTCGCATGGGGACTGGCCTTTCCTGAGGCCACCAGAGCGGGTTCTGAAGTCCCCGTCGTAAGTCTAGAGCGCCTGCCACAACTCGAGAAAATTCAGGAGGTACTCCCCTCCAGGTGAGATGAGGCCCATTTCCCAGAGGCGTCTCGAGGCTAATCACACCTAACCTATGGAACTTCCAAAGGGTCCTTCACACCCTTGCTGCAACTCAAGAAGTTCCCTGACCTACCCGTCTTCACTCGAGAGGAAGCACGAGAGTCCCGCCCACATCCAGAGGAGCCCCGTTTCCGCCTCCTAGCTCGAGAGGAGGGATCCTTTCCCTGCGTTGTCGGAAAAGAATTCCCGGTGTTCCCGTCGCATCTCAAGAGGAGGGCCTCTCCGCCGGAAAGGTGAGAGGATCTCCAGGGTCGTGCCACCATTCCCTGAGTCCCCAGATGTCTCAGTCCATTCCAGGGAAATCTGTTTTCCCTGCACTGCCTCGACTTTCAAGCCGAGGATCGACTCACACCACGGTGGCACGTGGGACAGCCCTGTGGAAAGCCTCGTGGAAAGCTGGTGGGAAAAGCCTCGAGGGAAAGCCACAGATCCCTTGATCCCCGCGAAGGGAAGCATGACACTGCTGCTACATCTCGGGAGGAAAGCGCACGTGCATGCCCCCACTCGAGACGAGGACTGACTCCCCTGGGGAGACTCCAGAAGTACCCCAAGATCCATGTCAGCACTGGAGGGGAATCCTCAGCTTCCGGCCCCGACTCCACACAAGGTCTTAGGCCCCGGCATCGACGGGAGAGGAATCACGAGAGGCCCCCTAGCAACACGCATGATAACTGGCCTTTCCTGCGGCCGCCAGAGCGGGGTCCCTGAATCCCCGTCGTAACTCGAGAGCACCTGCTGAAACTCGGGGAATATCCAGGAGCCTCTCCATTCCAGGCGACATGAGGCCCATTTCCGCTGAGGCATCTCGAGACAAA
>NW_017216306.1:0-13287 GCF_001704415.2 Capra hircus
GCAGAATGGCATGCAGCATGTATACTATCATGTAAGAATTGAATCGCCAGTCTATGTCTGACGCAGGATACATCATGCTTGGGACAGGTGCATGGGGATGATCCAGAGAGATGTTATGGGGAGCGGAGGTGGGAGGGGGGTTCATGTATGGGAATGCATATAAGAATTAAAGATTTTAAAATTTAAAAAATAAAAAACTAACAATTAAAAATAAATAAATAAATGAATAAAAAATGTCGAGAAAACCAGAGATCAAATTGCCAACATCCAAGGATCATTGAAAAAAGCAAGAGAGTTCCCGAAAAAACAAAACCATCTTTCTGCTTTATTGACTATGCCAAAGCCTTTGACTGTGTGGATCACAATAAATTGGGAAATATTCTGAAAGAGACGGGAATACCAGACCACCTGACCTGTCTCTTGAGAAACCTGTATGCAGGTCAGGAAGCAACAGTTAGAACAAGACATGGAACAACAGACTGGTTCCAAAAAGGAAAAGGAGTATGTCAAGGCTGTATATTGTCACCATGTTTATTTAACTTATATGAAGAGTACATCATGAAAAATGCTGGGATGGAAGATACGTGAGCTGGAATCAAGATTGCTGGGAGAAATATCAATAAACTTAGATATGCAGATGACATCACAACTATGGCAGAAAGTGAAGAGGAACAGGTATGTCGGGGAACTTCTTGAGTTGCAGCAAGGGTGTGAAGGACTCTTTCGAAGTTCCAGAGGTTAGGAGTGGTTTGCCTCGAGATGCCTCAGCGGAAATGGGCCTCATTGCGCCTGGAGGGGAGAATCTCCTGGATTTTTTCGAGCTGTGGCAGGTGCTCTCGAGTTACGACGGGGGTCCACAGAGATCCGCTCTGGTGGACTCAGGAAAGGCCAGTCGCCAGGCGAGTTGCTAGGGGCATCTAGGGGTCCTTCCCAGTCGATGCCGGAGCCTAAGACCTTGTGTGGAGTCGGGGCCGGAACCTGAGGATTCCTGTCCACAGCTGACATGTATCTTGGGGTAATTCTGGAGTCTCGAAAGGGGAGTCAGTCTTCGTCTTCATTGGGGCATGCACGTGCGCTTACCTCCAAGCTGTAGCAGAAGCGTCAAACTTCCTGTAGTGTGGTACAAGGGATCTGAGGCATTCCCTCGAGGCTTTCCCTCGAGGCTTTCACACGAAGCTTTCCCACAAGGCTGTCCCAAGAGCCTCCGCGGTGTGAGTCAATCATCGGCGTGAACGTCGAGGCAGTGCAGGGGAACACAGGATCCTCTGGAATGGACTGAGACATCTGGGGACTCTTGGAATGGTGGGACTACCCTGGAGTTCCTCTCGCCTTTCCTGTTGAAAGCGCCTCATCTGGAGATGCGATGGGAACACTGGGAATTCTCTCCCGACAAAGTAGGAAAGGATCCCTAATCTCCAGCTATGAGGCGGAACCGGGGCTCCTCTGGATGTGGGCGGGAACCTCGTGCTTCCTCTCGAGTGGAGACGGGTATGTCGGGGAACTTCTTGAGTTGCAACAAGGGTGTGAAGGACCCTTTGGAAGTTCCAGAGGTTAGGTGTGATTAGCCTCGAAACGCCTCAGCGGAAATGGGCCTCATCTCGCCTGGAGGGGAGAACCTCCTGGATTTTCTCGACTTGTGGCACGTGCTCTCGAGTTACGACGGGGACGTCAGGGACCCGCTCTGGTGGCCTCAGGAAAGGCCAGTCACATTGCAAGGTTTTAGGGGGCCACTCGGGATTCCTCTCAGGTCGATGCCCGGGCCTAAGACCTTGTGTGGAGTTGAAGCCGGAACCTGAGGATTCCTCTCCAGTGCTGACATGGATCTTGGGGTACTTCTGGAGTCTGCCCAGAGAAGTCAGTCCTCGGCTCGAAGTGGGGGCATGCACGTGCGCTTTCCCGCGCGGTAGCCGCAGTGTCAGGCTTCCCGTCACGTCAGTCAAGGAATTTGTGGCTTCCCTCAAGACTTTCTCACGAGGCTTTCCCACAAGGCTGTCCCACGTGCCACAGTGGTGTGAGTAGATCCTCGGCCTGAAAGTCGAGGCAGAGCAGGGAAAACAGGTTCCTCTGGTATGGACTGAGACATCTGCGGGACTCTTGGAATGTTGGAAGGACCCTGGAGTTTCTCTTGCCTTTCCTGTGGAGGGAGCATCCTCCTGACATGCGACGGAACGGCGGGAAGTCTTTCCCGATGAAGCAAGGAAAGGATCCCTCATCTCGAGCTACGAGGCTGAAACGGGGCTGCTCTGGATCTGGGAGGGACCCTCATGCTTCCTCTCAAGTGGAGACGGGTATGTCGGGAAACTTCTTTAGTGGCAACAAGGGTGTGAAGGACCCTTTGGAAGTGCCAGAGATAAGGTGTGATTAGCCGTGAGACTCCTCCACGGAAATGGGCCTCCTCTCACATGGAGGGGAGAACCTCCTGGATTTTCTCGAGTTGCAGCAGGTGCTCTCGACTTACGACGGGCACCTACGGGACCCGCTCTGGTGGCCTCAGAAAAGGCCAGTCCCCATGCGAGTTGCTAGGGTGACTCTCGGGATTCCTCTCCCATCGATGCTGGGGCTTAAGTCCTTGTGTAGAGTCGGGGCCAGAACCTGAGGATTCCTCTCCAGTGCTGACATGGATCTTGGAGTAATTCTGGAGTCTCCACAGGGCAGTCAGTCCTGGGCTCGAGTGGGGGCATGCACGAGCGCTTTCCTCCCGAGCTGTAGCAGCAGTGTCTCACTTCCCGGCGCGTGGATCAAGGGATCGGTGGCTTTCCCTCGAGACTTTCCCACAGGGCTGTACCTCGTGAAACCGTGGTGTGAGTCGATCCTCGGCTTGAAAGTCGAGGCAGTACAGGGAAAACAGTTTCCTCTAGAATGGACTGAGACATCTGGGGGACTCTAGGAATGGTGGCCACGACCCTGGAGTTCCTCTCACCTTTCTGTAGAGAGCGCCTCCTCTTGAGATTCGTCGGGAACACCGGGAATTCTTTCCCGAACAAGTAGGGAAAGTATCCGTCATCTCGAGCTCCATGCGGAAACGGAGCTCCTCTGGATGTTTGATGACCCTCGTGCTTCCTCTCGAGTGGAGACGGGTATGTCGGGGAACTTCTTGTGTTTCAGCTAGGGTGTGAAGGACCCTTTGGAAGTTCCAGAGCTTAAGTGTGATTAGCCTCGAGACGCCTCAGCGGAAATGGGCCTCATCTCGCCTGGAGGGCAGAACCTCCTGAATTTTCTCGAGTTGTGGCAGGTGCTCTCAACTTACGACGGGGACCTCAGGGACCCGCTCTCGTGGCCTCAGGAAAGTCCAGTCCCCATGGGAGTTGCTAGGGGGCCTCTCGGGATTCCTCTCCCGTCGATGCCGGGGTCTAAGACCTTGTGTGGAGTCCGGGCCTGAACCTGAGGATTCCTCTCCAGTGCTGACAAGGAACTTCGGGTTCTACTGGAGTCTCCACAGGGGAGTCAGTCCTCGGCTCGAGATGGGGCATGCACAATCGCTTTCCTCCCGAGCTGTAGCAGCAGTGTCATGCTTCCTGTCACGTGAATCACGTTATCTGTGGCTTTCCCTCGAGGCTTTCCCACGAATTTGTTTTCCCTACACTGCCTCGAGTTTGACGCAGAGGATCTACTCCCACCACAATGGCACGAGGAACAGCCCCTGGGAAAGCATCTTGGGAAAGCCTCGTGGGAAAGCCTCGAGAAAAAGCCACAGATCCCTTGATCCACGGGACGGGAAGCATGACACTGCTGTTACAGCTCGGGAGGAAAGCACACGTGAATAGCCCCCACTAAAGAAGAGGACTGATTCCCTTGGGGAGACTCCAGAAGTACCCCAGGATCCATGTCAGCACTGGAGAAGAATCCTCAGGTTCAGGCCCGGACTCCACACAAGGTTTTAGGCCCCGGCATCGACGGGAGAGTAAACCCGAGAGGCCCCCTAGCAACTCGCACGGTGTCTGGCCTTTCCTGAAGGCACCAGAGCGGGTCCCTGAGGTCCCGGTCGTAGGTCGAGAACAACTGCCGCGTCTCGAGAAAATCAAGGAGGTCCTCCCCTCCAGGAGAGATGAGGCCCATTCCCACTGAGGCGTCTTGAGGCTAATCACACCTAAACTCTGAACTTCCAAAGGGTCCTTCACATCCTTGTTGCAACTCAAAAATTTCCCCGACATACCCGTCTCCACCCAGAGGAAGCACGAGGTCCCGCCCACATCCAAAGGAGCCCCGTTTCCACCACTTAGCTCGAGATGACGGATCGTTTCCCTGCTTGGTCTGTAAAGAATTTCCAGCGTTCCCAGCGCATCTCAAGATGAGACGCTCTCTACAGGAAAGGCGAGAGGAACTCCACGGTCGGGCCAACATTCCAAGAGTCCCCCAGATGTCTCAGTCCATTCCAGGGAAACCTGTATTAACTGCACTGCCTCGACTTTCACGCCGAGGATCGACACACTCCACGGTGGCACGTGGGATAGCCCTGTGGAAAGCCTGTGGGAAAGCCTCGTGGGAAAGCCTCGAGGGAAAGCCACAGATCCCTTGATCCACGCGAAGGGAAGCGTGACACTGCTGCTACAGCTCGGGAGGAAAGCGCACGTGCATGCCCCACTCGAGACGAGGGCTGACTCCCCTGGGGAGACTCCAGAAGTACTCCAAGATCCATGTTAGCACTGGAGAGGAATCCTCAGGTTCCTGTACAGACTCCACACAAGGTCTTAGGACCCGGCATCGACGGGAGAGTATCCCGAGAGGCCCCGAGCAACTCGCATGGGGACTGGCCTTTCCTGAGGCCACCAGAGCGGGTCCCTGAGGTCCCCTTCGTAAGTCGAGCACCTGCCGCAACTCGAGAAAATCCAGGAGGTTTCTCCCCTCCAGGCGAGATGAGGCCCATTTCCGCTGAGGCGTCTCGAGGCTAATCACACCTAACCTCTGGAACTTCCAAAGGGTCCTTCCCACCCTGCTGCACCTCAAGAAGTTCCCCGACATACTCGTCTCCACTCGAGAGGAAGCACGAGAGTCCCGCCCACATCCAGAGGAGCCCCGTTTCCTGCCTCATAGTTCGGGAGGAGGGATCCTTTTTCTGCGTGGTCGGGAAAGAATTTCCGGTGTTCCCGTCGCATCTCAAGAGGAGGCGCTCTGCACAGGAAAGGCGAGAGGAAATCCAGGTTTGTGCCACCATTCCCAGAGTGCCCAAGATGTCTCAGTCCATTCACTGCCTCGACTTTCAAGCCGAGTATCGACTCACACCACGGTGGCACGTGGGACAGCCCTGTGCGAAAGCCTCCTGGGAAAGCCTCGTGGGAAAGCCTCGAGGGAAGGCCACTGATCCCTTGATCCTCGCGAAGGGAAGCATGACACTGCTGCTACTGCTCGGAAGGAAAGCACAGGTGCATGCCCCCACTCGAGAGACGAGGACTGACTCCCCTGGGGAGACTCCAGAAGTACCCCAAGATCCATGTCAGCACTGGAGAGGAATCCTCAGGTTCTGGCACCGACTTTACACAAGGTCGTAGTCCGGCATTGACGGGAGAGAAATCCCGAGAGGCCCCCGAGCAACTCGAATGGTGACTGGCATTTCTGAGGCCACCAGAGCGGGTCCCTTAGGTCCCCGTGGTAAGTCGAGAGCACCTGCCGCACTCGAGAAAATCCAGGAGGTTCTCCCCTCCAAGCGAGATGAGGCCAATTTCCGCTGAGGCGTCTGGAGGCTAATCATACCTAACCTCTGGAACTTTCAAAGGGTACTTCACACCCTTGCTGCAACTCAACAAGTTCCCCGACATACCCGACTCCACTCGAGAGGAAGCACGAGAGTCCCGCCCAGATCCAGAGGAGCCCCGTTTCCCCCTCCTAGCTCGTAGGAGGGATCCTTTCCCTGCGTGGTGGGGAAAGAATTCCCGGCAGTTCCGGTCGAATCTCAAGAGGAGGCGCTCTCCACCAGAAAGGCGAGAGGAACTCCAGGGACGTGCCACCATTCCCAGAGTCCCCCAGATGTCTCGTCCACTCCAGGGAAAACTGTTTTCCCTGCACTGCCTCCACTTTCAAGCCGAGGATTGACTAACACCATGGTGGCACGTGGGACAGCCATGTGGAAAGCCTCGTGGGAAAGCCTAGTGGGAAAGCCTCGAGGGAAAGCCACTGATCCCTTGATCCACGCGAAGGGAAGCATGACACTGCTGCTACAGCTCGGGAGGAAAGCGTACGTGCATGCCCCCACTTGAGACGAGGACTGACTCCCCTGGGAGACTCCAGAAGTACCCCAGATCCATGTCAGCACTGGAGAGGAATCCTCAGTTCCGGCACCGAATCCACACAAGGTCTTAGGGCCCGGCATCGACGGAGAGGAATCCCAGGTGGCCCCCCGAGCAACTCGCATGGGGACTGGCATTTCCTGAGGCCACCAGAGCGGGTCCCTAAGGTCCCCATAGTAAGTCGAGAGCACCTGCCGCAACTCGAGAAAATCAGGAGGTTCTCCCCTCCAGGCGAGTTGAGCCCATTTCCTCTGAGGTGTCTCAAGGCTAATCACACCTAACTCTGGAACTTTCAAAGGTCCTTCACACCCTTGCTGCAACTCAAGAAGTTCCCCGACATACCCGTCTCCACTCGAGAGGAAGCACGAGAGTCCCGCCCACATCCAGAGGAACCTCCGTTTCCGCTCATAGCTCGGAGGAGGGATCCTTTCCCTGCGTTGGTCGGGAAAAGAATTCCCGGCGTTCCGTGGCAATCTCAGAGAGGAGGCGCTCTTCTCAGTGAAAGGCGAGAGGAACTCCAGGGTCGTGCCACCATTCCAGAGTCCCCCAGATGTCTCAGTCCATTCCATGGAAACCTGTTTTCTCTGCACTGCCTCGACTTTTCAAGCCGAGGATCGACTGACACCATGGTGGCACGTGGGAGAGCCCTGTGGGAAAGCCTCGTGGGAAAGCCTCGAGGGAAAGCCACTGATCCCTTGATCCACGTCGAAGGGAAGCGTGACACTGCTGCTACAGGCTCGGGAGGAAAGCGAACGTGCATGCCCCACTCGAGACGAGGACTGACTCCCCTGGGGAGACTCCAGAAGTACCCCAAGATCCATATCAGCACTGGAGAGAAATCCTTAGGTTCCGGCACCGACTCCACACAAGGTCTTAGGCCCGGCATTGACAGGAGAAGGAATCCCGAGAGGCCTCGGAGAACTCGCATGGGGACTGGCATTTCCTGAGGCCACCAGAGCGGGTCCCTGAGTCCCCGTCGTAAGTCGAGAGCACCTGCCGCAACTCGAGAAAATCCAGGAGGTTCTCCCTCCAGGCGAGATGAGGCCCATTTCCGCTGAGGCGTCTCGAGGCTAATCACACCTAACTTCTGGAACTTGCCAAAGGGTCCTTCACACCCTTGCTGCAACTCAAGAAGTTCCCCGACATACCCGTCTCCATTCGAGAGGAAGCACGAGAGTCCCGCCCACATCCAGAGGAACCCGTTTCCGCCTCATAGCTCGAGGAGGAGTGATCCTTTCCTGCGTGGTCGGGAAAGAATTCCTGGCGTTCAAGTCGCAACTCAAGAGGAGGCGCTCTCTCATGAAAGGTGAGAGAAACTCCAGGGTCGTGCCACCATTCCCAGAGTCCCCCAGATGTCTCAGTCCATTCCTAGGGAATCCTGTTTTCTCCTGCACTGCCTCGACTTTCAAGCCGAGGATCGACTCACACCATGGTGGCACGTGGGAGCAGCCCTGTGGGAAAGCCTCGTGGGAAAGCCTCGAGGGAAAGCCACTGATCCCTTGATCCACGTCGAAGGGAAGCGTGACACTGCCTGCTACAGCTCGGGAGGAAAGCGAACGTGCGATGCTCCCACTCGAGACGAGGACTGACTCCCCTGGGGAGACCTCCAGAAGTACCCCAAGATCCATGTCAGCACTGGAGAGGAATCCTCAGGTTCCGGCACTGATTCGCACAAGGTCTTAGGCCCTGGCATCGACGGCAGAGGAATCCCGAGACGACCCCGAGCAACTCGCAAGGGGAACTGGCCTTTCCTGAGGCCACCAGAGCGGGTCCCTGAGGTCCCAGTCGTAAGGTCGAGAGCACCTGCCGCAACTCGAGAAAATCCAGGAGGTTCTCCCTCTCCAGGCGAGGATGAGGCCCATTTCCGCTGGAGGTTCTCGAGGCTAATCACACCTAACCTCTGGAACTCCCAAAGGGTCCTTCACATCCTTGCTGCAACTCAAGAAGTTCCCCGACATACCCATCTCCACTCGAGAGGAAGCACGAGAGTCCCGCCCACATCCAGAGGAGCCCCGTTTCCGCCTCATAGCTCGAGAGAAGTGATCCTTTCCCTGCGTGGTCGGGAAAGAATTCCCGGCGTTCCCGGTCGCAATCTCAAGAGGAGGCGCTCTCTTCAGGAAGGGCGACAGTTAACTCCAGGGTCGTACCACCATTCCCAGAGTCCCCCAGATGTCTCAGTCCATTCCAGGGAAACCTGTTTTCCCTGCACTGCCTCGACTTTCAAGCCGAGGATCGACTGACACCACGTTGGCACGTGGACAGCCCTGTGGGAAAGCCTCGTGGGAAAGCCTCCGAGGGAAAGCCACTGATCCCTTGATCCACTCGACGGGAAAGCGTGATACTGCTGCTACAGCTCGGGAGGAAAGCACGGTGCATGCCCCCACTCGAGACGAGGACTGACTCCCCAGGGGAGACTCCAGAAGTACCCCAAGTTCCAGGTCAGCACATGGTGAGGAATCCTCAGGTTCCGGCACCGACTCCACACAAGGTCTTAGGCCCCGGCATCGACGGGAGAGGAATCCCGAGAGGCCCCGAGCAAACTCTGCATGGGGACTGGCCTTTCCTGAGGCCACCAGAGTGGGTCCCTGAGGTCCCCGTTCGTCAGTCGAGAGCACCTGCCGCAAGTTGAAAAAATACCAGGAAGGTTCTCCCCTCCGTGCGAGATGAGGCCCATTTCCGCTGAGGCGTCTCGAGGTTAATCACACCTAACTTCTGGAACTTACCAAAGGGTCCTTCACACCCTTGCTGCAACTCAAGAACATTCCCGACATACCCGTCTACACTCGAGAGGAAGCACGAGAGTCCCGACCACATCCAGAGGAGCCCCGTTTCCGCCTCTTAGCTCAGAGAGTGGGATTCTTTCCCTGCGTGGTCGGGAAAGATTTCCTGGCGTTCCCGTCTGCATCACAAGAGAGGCGCTCTCCACAAGACAGGCGAGAGGAACTCCAGGGTCGTGCCACCATTCCCAGAGTCCCCCAGATGTCTCAGTCCATTCCAGGAACCTGCTTTCCCTGCACTGCCTCGACTTTCAAGCCGAGATCGACTCACACCACGGTTGGCACGTGGACAGCCCTGTGGGAAAGCCTCGTGGGAAAGCCTCGAGGGAAAGCCACTAGGATACCCTTGATCATACACTCGAAGGGAAGCGTGACAACTGCTGCTACAGCTCGGGAGGAAAGCCGCAGGTGCATGCCCCCACTCGAGACGAGGACTGACTCCCCATGGGGAGACTCCAGAAGTACCCAGAAATTCCATGGTCAGCACAGGATGAGGAATCCTCAGGTTCCAGGCACCGACTCCACACAAGGTCTTAGGCCCCGGCATCGACGGGAGAGGAATCCCGAGAGGCCCCCGAGCAACTCGCCATGGGGACTGGCCTTTCCTGAGGCCACCAGAGTCGAATCCCTGAGGTCCCCGTTGTCAAGTCGAGAGCACCTGCCGCAACTCGAAAAAATACAGAAGGTTCTCCCCTCCGTGCGAGATGAGGTCCCATTTCCGCTGAGGCGTCTCGAGGTCTAATCACACCTAACTTCTGGAACTATCCAAAGGGTCCTTCACACCCTTGCTGCAACTCAAGGAACATTCCCCGACATACCCGTCTCACACTCGAGAGGAAGCACGAGAGTCCCGACCACATCCAGAGGAGCCCCGTTTCCGCCTCCTTAGCTCGAGAGGAGGGATCCTTTCCCTGCGTGGTCGGGAAAGAATTCCGGCGTTCCCGTCGCATCTCAAGAGGAGGCGCTCTCCACAGGAAAGGCGAGAGGAACTCCAGGGTCGTGCCACATTCCCAGAGTCCCCCAGATTCTCAGTCCATTCCAGTGGAAACCTGTTTCCCTGCACTGCCTCGACTTTCAAGCCGAGGATCCGACTCACACCACGGTGGCACGTGGGACAGCCCTGTGGGAAAGCCTCGTGGGAAAGCCTCGAGGGAAAGCCATCTAGATCCCTTGATCCACTGCGACAGGGAAGCGTGACACTGCTGCTACAGCTCGGGAGGAAAAGCCGCACGTGCAATGTCCCCACATTGAGACGAGGACTGACTCCCCTGGGGAGACTCCAGAAAGTACCCAGAGATCCATTGTCAGCACTGGAGAGGAATCCTCAGGTTCCAGCACCGACTCCACACAAGTCTTAGGCCCCGGCATCGAACGGGAGAGGAATCCCGAGAGGCCCCCGAGCAACTCGCATGGGGACTGGCCTTTCCTGAGGCCACCAAGAGCAGGTCCGCTGAGGTCCCCGTCTTAAGTCGAGAGCACCTGCCAGCAACTCGAGAAACATCCAGGAGGTTCTCCCCTCCAGGCGAGATGAGGCCCATTTCCGCTGAGAGCGTCTCGGAGGCTAATCACACCTAACCTCTGGAACTTCCAAAGGGTCCTTCACACCGCTTGCTGCAACTCAAGAAGTTCCCCGACATACCAGTCTCCACACGAGAGGAAGCATCGAAGGGTCCCGCCCACATCCAGAGGAGCCTGGTTTCCACCTCGATAGCTTCGAGAGTGTAGGGATTCCTTTTCCCTGCTTCAGTCTGGAAAGAATTCCCGGCTTTCCTGTCGCCATCTCAAGAGGAGGCGCTATCTCAACAGGAAAGGCGAGAGAACTCCAGGTGTCGTGCCACAATTCCAAGGAGCCCCCAGATGTCTCAGTCCATTCCAGAGGAAACTGTTTTCCCCTGCACTGCCTCTACTTTCACGCCGAGGATCCACTCACTCCACCATCGGCATGTCCCACGTGGGACAGCCCTGTGGGAAAGCCTCGTCGGGAAAGCCTCGAGGGAAAGCCACAGATCCCTTGATCCCCGCGACGGGAAGTGTGACACTGCCGCTACAGTTTCGTGAGGAAAGCTCACGTGCATGCCCCCCACACGAGATGAGCACTGACTCCCCAGGAGAGACTCCAGAAGTACCCCAAGATCCATGTCAGCACTGGAGAGGAATCCTCAGGTTCCAGCCCCGACTCCACACAAGGTCTTAGGCCCCGACATCGACGGGAGAGGAATCCCGAAAGGCCCCCTTGCAACTCCCATGGGCACTGGCCTTTCCTGAGGCCACCAGAGCGGGTCCCTGAGGTCCCCGTCGTAACTCGAGAGACCCTGCCCAACTCTAGAAAATCCAGGAGGTTCTCCGCTCCAGGCGAGATGAGGCCCATTTCCTCTGAGGCGTCTGGAGGCTCATCACACCTAAACTCTGGAAATTCAAAAGGGTCCTTGCTGCAACTCAAGAAGTTCCCCGACATACCCGTCTCCACTCGAGAGGAAGCACGAGGGTCCCGCCCACATCCAGAGGAACCCCGTTTCCGCCTGGTAGCTCGAGATGAGGGATCCTATCCTGCTTAGTCAGGAAAGATTTTTCAGCGTTCCCGTGGCCTCTCAAGAGCAAGGGCTCTCAATAGGAAAGGCGAGAGGAACTCCAGGGTCGTGCCACCATTCCAAGAGTCCCCCAGATATCTCAGTCCATTTCAGAGGAACCTGTTTTCCCCGCAATGCCTCGACTTTCACGCCGAGGATCCACTCACACCATGGTGGCACGTGGGACAGCCCTGTGGGAAAGCCTCGTGGGAAAGCCACAGATCCCTTGATCCCGCGACGGGAAGCGTGACACATCTGCTACACTGTCCCTGAGGTCACGGTCGTATGTCGAGAGCACCTGCCACAACTCGAGAAAATCCAGGAGGTTCTCTGCTCCAGTCGAGATGAGGCCCATTTTCTCTGCGGCGTCTCGAGAGTAATCACACCTAAACTCTGGAACTTCCAAAGGGTCCTACACACCCTTGCTACAACTCAGGAGGTTCCCCGATATACCCGTCTCCACTCCAGAGGAAGCACGAGGGTCCGGCCTCCTCCAGAGGAGCTCCGTTTCCGCCTCCAAGCTCGAGATAAGGGATCCTTCCCTGCTTCCTCGGGAAAGAATTCCCGACGTTTCCGACGCATCTCAAGAGGAGGCGCGCTGCACAGGAAAGGCGAGAGGAACTCATGGGTCGTGCCACCATTCCAAGAGCCCCCAGATGTCTCCGTCCATTCCAGAGGATCCTGTTTTCCCTGCACTGCTTCGACTTTCATGCCGAGGATCGACTCACACCACGGTGGCACGTGGAGAGCCCTGTGGGAAAGCCTCGTGGGACAGCCTCGAGGGAAAGCCACAGATCCCTTGATCCACGCGACGGGAAGCGTGACACTGCTGCTACAGCTCGGGAGGAAAGCGCACGTGCATGCCCCCACTCGAGACGAGGACTGACTCCCCTGGGGAGACTCCAGAAGTACCCAAGATGCATGTCAGCCCTGGAGAGGAATCCTCAGGTTCCGGCCCGACTCCACACAAGGTCTTAGGCCCTGGCATCGACGGGAGAGGACAGCGACAGGCCCTCTAGCAACTCGCATGGGACTGGCCTTTCCTGAGGTCACCAGAGCGGGTCCATGAGGTCCCCGTCGTAAGTCAAGAGCACCTGCCACAACTCGGTAAAATCCAGGAGGTTCTCCCCTGCAGGCGAGATGAGGCCCGTTTTCCACTGAGGTGTCTCGAGGCTAATCACACTTGACCTCTGGAACTTCCAAAGAGTCTTTCACAGCCATGCTGCAACTCAAGAAGTTCCCCGACATACCCGTCTCCACTCAAGAGGCAGCACGAGGGTCCCGGCCACATGCAGAGGAGCTCCGTTTCCGGCTCGTAGCTCGAGAGGACGGATCCTTTCCCTGCTTGGTCGGGAAAGAATTCCCGGCATTCCCATCGCATCTCAAGAGGAGGCGCTCTCCAAAGGAAAGGGGAGAGGAACTGCAGGGTCGTGCCACCATTCCAAGACTCCCCCAGATATTTCAGTCCGTTCCACAGGAACCTGTTTTCCCTGCACTGCCTCGGCTTTCACGCCGAGGATCGACTCACACCACCGTGACACGTGGGACAGCCCTGTGGGAAAAGCCTCGTTGAAAGACTCGAGGGAAAGCCACAGATCCCTTGGTCCACGCAAGGGGAAGCGTGACACTGCTGCTACAGCAATGGGGAGGAAAGGGCACGCTCATGCCCCCACTCTTCCTGTCGCATCTCAAGAAGAGGCGCTCTCAACAGGGAAAGGCGAG
>NW_017216307.1:0-13286 GCF_001704415.2 Capra hircus
GGCAGCACGCGATTATATCCGCCCAAACGCCTACAACAGAAAGCAGAAGATATCAGCTCCATTGGCGGCCGCACACGTCACCAGGCAGACTGTCCGGCAGGCCACCACCCACCCAGCCAAACGCACCGCCCTTCCCTCATCTTTAGCCGCAAACACTACAAAGCCAATTAAGACCATAACTGGGATGGAAGCTTCGAGACCACATTTAAACAAAGAAATCTTCAAGTTTTTTCCGCTGCCGTTACAATAAATGCCCCACACCACCGGAAGTGCCTAGAGGTCGTCTCGCCATCCACCCATGGAGCCCGCAAACGTCTGTCAAATGTCCATCGGACACACCATCTACCCGACTCTCCAACTCACACCCGCAGACAGCCCAAATCACGAATCAGGTAGTAAAACACTTACACTTCTACGATCTCCGGAAAGGCGGGCCGCCTACGTTAATCCTAACCTCGAGGAAACGGTCTACGAAGCCCACAATCCAGACCAGTCACGCCGCTTTGGCACGCGTAAGGGCACTGCGCTAGGGCTTCTTCCCAGCTCTCAACTGCCCCCGCCTCCCAACATCGTCATATGGTGGCCTGCGATATTGACGGGTCGAAGAACGGCCATTCCTCTCAGGGCCAGGGTCTTACTGGCTCGGGAAAACTGCGCCATTTCCCCAAGGCCCAGCTGACGTCAGGATAAGCTCTGTCGTACTTCCTACGTCTTTCTATATGCCGTGTCCATCCCTCTAAGGCTAGCTCGACTTCTTAGGCCTTTGACATACTTGTGCTTGTTTCTTGTTTTCATCTTAGACTCTTTGAAGCATTGCACAGTTCAGTTTACCGGGCCTAGATCTTACCTCCCCCTCCAGGAAGCCCTCCAAGCTTTACCCTTCCAGGCCAAAAATTGAGTCTCATATTGTAGAACGGACATGGAATGTATTCAGATCCAGAGATGCAAGTTGGACTTCGTCTTCTGAGTCTTGGGGTCAAATAGTCTGGGCTGTGCATGTGTGAGGCGACCCAGGTTTGCACCCGGATATTTGCAACGTGAGTTTCAGGTTGCAGACATTTTGGGAAACAGGAAACGCTGACCAACACCGCTAACTCTTAGGAAGCTTGCTAGGAGATTGTACGACCCTTTCAGGATTTCATACTCTTTCCTGCTTTTCTATCTGTGAAAAATCTGTCCTTCTACAAAGGGCCCAAGGCATAATCCACTTTCCCTAACTTTTCTGAATCATGTTCCCACCCCAACCACAAGAGTTTCCTCCTATTTGCATTAGAAGAAAAAATTATGAGGATTTTCATTCTCTTCTGCTCCAAAGGTCCGCTTAAGGCTTCACATTTATTTTCCAAGGTGCGAACTGGAAAGCCCACTTCCTTCCAGGAGGCCCCTCGCTGAGAGGTTTCTGCACCTGCTCGCAACTTGTGAATTGCTACAAAAACAAGAGGGCCCACAAGATCCCCTAGGCCTGACTACCTCGAGTTGTTAAACCTCATCTACCCTCTTACATGGTTGTGGACCAATTAGCCGGGGCCACCTTAGCTGGACTGCATGGTCACAGTGCACAGTGCTCCTAGGAAAGATGATCTAATGCTAGCACTGTCCCTCCATGGGAAAGCTCACTTGAGGCTTCGTGGTGTGCCGTGTTATGCAGCAGTCCATGATGCTGCCCTACCCACTGTGACGGCTAATTTTAGGTGCCAACTTGACTGGTCATGGGCGTCCGAATTAAACACTTATTTCTGGTTGTATCTGTGAGGGTGTTTCTGGATGAGATGAGTATTTGAATCGGTGACTTAGCAAAATAGAAGGCTTCCCCGATGTGGGTAGGCATCATCCAATCCGTTGAGGGCCCAGATGGAACCAAAGCAGAGAAAGGAAGAATTCTTCCCTTTTTTCCCTATCTCGCTGCTTGAGATAGAACATTTCTCCTCGTTTTCTCCTTCTCTTCAACTAGGATTCACACCACCAGCCCCCCTGGTTCACAGGCCTTCAGACTTGGACTGAATTATACCACTGGCTTTCCTGGCTTTACACCTTGTAGGCAGGAGACTGTGGAATTTCTCAGCCTCCAGAAATAGGGAACTAAACTCAAGATAAACCTCAAGATATATTACATATATGTATATGTATACATATGTATATGTATATGTACATATGTATGTATATATGTATATATGTATATATATAGGCTTCCCTTTTAGCTCAGTTGGTAAAGAATCTGCCTGCAATGCAGGAGACCCAGGTCTGATTCCTGGGTCAGGAAGATCCCCTGGAGCAGGAAATGGCAACCCACTCCAGTATCCTTGCCTGGAGAATCCCATAGGCAGAGGAGCCTGGCGGCTACAGTCTGTGGGGTCACAAGAGTCAGACACGAGTTAGTGACTAAACCAACAGCCAACATATAGATAAATAGACAGATAGATATAGATATAGATAGATAGATAGATATAGATATAAAATGTCTCTTATTGGTTCTGTTTCCTTGAATACCTCTGACTAATAAACCTGGAATATCGCAGCCAGCTGCAGCTGTTACACTTGGCTTCATAGTCCTCAAATAGAACTCAGAAGAAACAGCAAAATCAAATACATGAAAATTAGTTCCAAACTATGAGTGAGGAAACTAAGATACCAGAAACAAACAGCCAGACATTGGCCCAGAGGGGTTTCTTTTCCAGTAGGTTAGCTGCTCCTTTGCAAGCCCCGAGAAAGCTGACAGGTGAGCTCTTCTAGAACTGGTGAGACTCTGACAAAGATCCAGAGGGCAGGAGAGCTGTTGCAGGCCTTGTCCAGGAATCAGTAAAGGATGATTAATCCACATGGGGAGGGAAGACAAGCAAGACTGGGGCCGTTGATGTGAATCCTGCCCAGGATCTGCCAAGTCTTTCCCATGTGTTACTAGGCTTGTCCCTCTGACTGGCGTCAGCAGATGGATACATGCTGGACCCTTTCAATCCCTGGCACACAATGACCACTACCACACAGGTCCTATCTTTCCGATCACCAGTGTCTCCTCGATCTGTGGTCACCATTCATTCTTTTTATTTTATTTTTCTCTTGTCTCGCACAGTTTATGGGTTCTTAGTTTTCTGACCGGACCGATGCTGGGCCCACAGCAGCGAAAGCACTGAGTTTTAACCACTGGACCACCAGGAAAGTCCTGCCTTTCATTCTTGTCTCAGTTATACTTCATTCCACATTCATGGTCTGTCTGAAGAAAACAATATCTTCTTACCTACCGTGTACAGTATATGGGCTTGAGGTATGCTCTTGGCACTGATATCACAATTATTCCTCCTACCAGCTGAACATCCTTCATTGTTTGTGCCTCAGTTTCCTAATCAGTAGAGTGAGGATCCTAATAAGAACTGTGTCTTCAGGCTGCCATGACCCTCAGTGAGTTCATGAAAAGCATTTAGACCAGTGACTAACACACACTAAGCTTTCATGAAACGACAGCTAGGACTGTTACCTTATCACCGTGCGTGTCTCTCGTCAAATACAACGTCCTTTCCGGAGACTTTCCCATGCTAGCTCTGCCGACACTGATCTGCTTTCTCTGATTTTTTTTTCGACTTACCTTCATGTAACCTAATCCACATCTTACAATGTATTGGCCAGTTTGCCGGTTGTTTTGTTCCGCAATTATTACTTTCATCTATGCTAATGTCTTTGTTGACTTATTAACTTGCGCATGTCTTCATCTATATGTCTTGTTCTTGAAACTTTTACCACCAGTTTCCAATTCATCAGCTTAGTTGCTCATTTTCTCCTGGTATAATATAGCTCAATATAGAGCGCAAACACATATGACGATTCTATAGCACATAAGGGGACACTGAAATAGTACCTTTCATTAGGAGAGCCCCCGTGATATTCGATATTCCCCATGAGAAGGTCATAAACTCCCTTGTCCACTCGTTGGTTTTACCAGAAGGCACAATGCGGGTGGTGCCCTGATAAGAGGAATTGGCAAAAATGTACTGA
The DNA here is from genome assembly GCF_001704415.2 of Capra hircus. Taxonomy (NCBI): domain Eukaryota; kingdom Metazoa; phylum Chordata; class Mammalia; order Artiodactyla; family Bovidae; genus Capra; species Capra hircus. The sequence continues at coordinate 3,985 of NW_017216307.1, forward strand.
AGATTTGGTTGACCGTATCAGGCCCGTCTGTGAAGAAAAGATGCACCAGGCTGAAATGTGTGTTGCAAGAGAGTTGACGCGGAACATGGGCAAGAGAGGAGGCAGTTTAAAGGATTAAGGAGGAGCAAGTGCACAGGAGCAGGAATGTGAAAGAATATGGCCTTCCCAGGGAAGAACGCACATTCTGGCCTCATGGGAGAAGAGAGTTAATGATATAAACTGCAAAAGATAAAGAGAAAAAGTTAAGTGGCCCATAGCAAGGACACATGGGTTGGACGTGGTAAACTCCATTAAGATCCAATCTGCTTTTCTAATCTACCATTTTGGTGTCAGTGTGCAGAAGAGATCAAAACAGAGGGTCAGCAGAAAAAGGGAGACTGAGCACCCCTCGCGGCCTCACTCCAACATCACGTGAGTCCTGCATGTGCACGAGGCCGCCCTGTCTGCTGCCACGTGGAACAGGGCTGTGGATATGTGTGCCGAAGACCAGGACGGCGACATAGCCGGACAGGCAGTGTATGCCGCCATCAACTGCATGTTGGACCAGGTCAACGCCTGTCTGGACCACCTGGAGGACAGGAATGACCACCTCCCTGGCCGCCTCCGGGAGTGCTTGAATCTAGCTGGCAGACACATCTTGAGACCCAGCAGCTGCTCAGGGAGGCCCCAAGTGATTGGCAGCCCCTAGTGGAGCCCTCCAAGGGCCCCGGGGCCAGGCCTCTACCCTGCCTGCCTGAGCCGGGCTCTAGCCTGAGCCCTCACCGCCTGGCTTAGGGAGGCCTGCAGATGACCTGGGGGATCGGCCAGCTTAGGCCATCTTTCTGCTACTTCCCTTTTGCATGCTTGGCATGCCCCACCACCTGGCATCCCCCCCCCCACCCCGTGATCAGGTGTTGGCCTTGACCCACCCAACTTGCCTACCTGCCCAAATCCTGGATGCTCCCCTCTCTGCCTAGGTTCATGAGGCAGATTGAGAGTTATCTTAACATTCTCCGAATGTGTATTCGTGCACCATTATGCCAACTGAATGGCTATTTCATAAAATGTTGTCTGCAAGCTGCTCTACAAAGGGGTTCTAAATTTACTATTAGAAATGTTATGCAATGTATGTAGAGTTTTTCCTTTTTTAAGCACAAACCAATTCTGCCATTCAGTTACCTTTTGGATTCTGCCCATTCATACTCTGGTAATGTGTTACATAGGGAAAAATCCCTAATAATCAAGGGACTGGATTCTAATACACAACGGACCAGGAGCTTATTGTGTGCTTCCAGATTTTTGTTCCCAGGACTTCTGATGTTCTCCAGGACCATGCTGGGCCACTCCTCATATCCTCACCCAGAGCAGGAACGGGAGATATCCCCATCACCCCCACAATATCCAGGCAAGTATCTGTCATCCTCATGAAGTGGCCAGAAGGATCACTTCACCTAGAAAGATGTCAGATTACCTACCATCCTTCTTACCTTAAGAAGGGGAGAACTTCAATTACGGCCCGGAGACCCCTCACCCTGCCACCCCACCCCCCTGTCATCAACGCCCCAGATTACTGAGCCCAGAGTCCCACTCGTACTGATGTGATGCACACGCAGAGCCACATCTTCATTGGTCACGCTTGGAGTGGTGATAAATAATAACATTCACAAGTCGCAGCTTTTCCATCATACACATTTTATTGAAAAACACAGTTTTACAGATTCAAAATATTTTTACACAATCTTCTGTTCCCTTCTGACAGAGTGAACAGTATATCTTCCACTTGCCAAGACTGGTGAGATCAGCATAGCAACTGAAACCATCTGTAAACAAGGCCTCTGGTTATATTCCCTACTGCAAATGACCACAGAGAACTCGCCATAAGGGCACAGGTATTGGTAAACTATAAGCGAGCTGGAGGGTGAACAACGGCTCCTACTTACTTATTCCTTCTCCTTGCAGTACCTTTGGCACAAGTTCCACTGAACGAAGTTCCCTGTGGCCTCAGTTTGGCCAGGGTGTGACAATCACAATTGCGGGGGACAGATACCTGGGGGGGACGTGGTATCTCATGTTAGGATATTGGAGGGCAAATACAAAGTGACATAAGAAACAAAGGTTTAATATCCCCATTGACAAGTGAGAGCAGGCTTTCTCCCCTCCCTTTGCTTTAGAAGGTTTACTTTGGAAAACTTGTCAGTTCTTTCTCTGTCTCTTTGCAATATGTGGAAATCGTTTTAGAAAGCTCAATAAGCCTCTTGCCAATTTGACAACCCAGGAACGCTTCTTTAAGGACCTGGAAGCAAAAATCCTTGCAAAGGGGGAGAACTAGGTAAAGAGGGAACAACTTAAGCAGTTGAAACCAGAAACTGCTAGACCTTCTGGACAATCAGAGAAAGAAATGACTGTCAAAGCAATGCACCAGAGTCAATAGAGCTGCAGGAGAAGATCATGAAAAGGTGAGGGCAGGCAGCATCTCAGGAGGATTACAGCATCCTCAGAAGCAAGAGGTGTTCCTTCTCAGAACTCCCTCAGGTTATGTTAGTGTGCAACGGTATAAAACATTATAAAACAACATTAAATGGTGCACAGAAAGAGCGGCGGGTGGCAAAATGATCTCCCGGGAGAGAGGCCCACAATTCACTGGGAAAATGAAATGTGAAGACTTGATCCGAATATTAACGCCTCATCTTGAATAGAGGCCCACATCCACTCACTTCACACATATCCGTGTGCTTTACCATCTTCTATACCACAGTTACGGCCACCGAATGGTAGTGTGAGGGAACGGGGCCAGGAGACAGGAGAAAGAGCCCTGAACCCACAATGTCCACCACAATTTTCACACCAAAACCCTTGTCCTCGCCACTGTCAGTCTTTCCGTATACTCTCAGAGCCTCCTGCTCATAGCCCTGCTGGGCCCAAATTTCCCTCATCAAGAGAAAGCAAAAGCCTGAAATGGGGACACCATGGGACCTTTTCCCTCCCCAAATTGAGCTCCCCTTTCCCCTCCCCCACTCCAGTAGCACACCACCACAAACAATGCAGAACTGTCTCTCCACTGTTTACCAACACCACCTTCTTCCTCGAGATGCAGGGAAGGTCCCCTTGAGGTAATGTCACCCCCACCACCACCAGGAAGACCCAAATGGAAGAGGAGCCACCAGTAGCCAGCCTTTCTGCTAGAAAGCCTTTCCAGCAGATACACAGTGGGGAGAGACAGTACAGCCTGGGGGTGTAGCCCTCTCCAGCAAGAGGAATACAAGGGCTTCATCCTCAGCTGGGGCACCTGACTCGGGAGGTTCCTGGACATCCAGGCTCATCGGCATATGCCCCGAAAGAAGCAAATGGCCCCCGATTCATGGACAGTTCATTGACGAGACCCGTCGGACCTCTTTCTTCCAACCAACGTGCAGAGCGTGCCCAGTGGAAGAGTGCAGAAAGCGAACGTGGAAAGTTCCAACCACATTCCTACAGACTTGGGACTCCTCGGGAATCCCAATGTGCCCTCGCTCTGCACAATGGCACAGAATTCTGACATCGGGCTACGGCCAACTTCTGCCCCAGACTCAACATCTCCCATGCCCACATGCTGCCATTGCCAATATGCGCCTGCCTTAGGACTTGAGCAAGGCACCTGAGGTGTGTGGGTGTTGAAGGAAGAAGTGTCTGGCTGCCATATCAGGAGAATACAGCAGCAACAGCAGCTCACTTTCACGTGCCTCTTCATGGCCACAGGTAGTCCCAACAGAAGAGTTGAGCGGTCTACGCAAACAAGTGCAGTCAACATCAGTGGGCGCCTCCCAGGAGACTCCCCCAGATTACTGCCCTAGGCCACAGTATAGCAGGGGGAAAGGTCACCTTTCCTGAGCCGCTTTCGACAGCCTAAGGCAGTGCACAGACGGAAGCAGGAACACAAGAACATCTCTAACAGCGAAGTCCAAAATTCTGAGGAAGGCTGTAGCAAAGGGTAAAGCCTTCATCGTCAAAGTCTCCCCTTGGCCAGGAAGTAATCCACTCTCATGTCACACTCAGCGATGTGCACTATTACCTTCAGTCCCCGTGCTGCAGTGATCCCAGGCAGTACCAGGGGTTGAGAAATAGGTAGCAGACACCTTGGACCACAGAAAGCCCGATGCACCTTTCACACTGAGGGCCTATGTCCTCCTGTCCAGCTTTCTCCTTGTGCTCTGAGAGCAGCTCCATAGAGGGTCACTCTTCCCAGCCCCTTCCCCACCTCTAGGCTTTAGGCACCCCAACGAAGGTCCTTATGTAGTCAGTCACTCCACCTTTCCTGATCAGGGAAGTGCGTTCCCCTCTGAGCCTCTAATCTCTACAGTACTTCTCCTGAAAAGAACCGACAATCAAGAGTGGCCTAACCACCGCTCACGAAACTCATTTAGTTCAAGGTTAAATTGGTACAGCTACTATGGAAAACAGTATGAAAGTCCCTCAAAAACTTAAAAGCAGAACTACCATCTAGTCCAGCAATCCCACTTGTGGTATGTATCCAAAGGAATACCTCCCACCAAGAATTTATAGAACACTAACATTCCCACGAGTGAGTAGACATTCACTGAGGTGCTGTCTCATGAGCCTAAGTGGACATGGCTGGCCTAGGAATGAATTCCTGGGAAGGAACCAGCAAGCCAGATTCCACCTCAAATTCAGAAGAGGATTACCTTCTCTTTCCATGAGAGCCCTGATTTGTGAGACTGTCACCAGGTGGCGAGTCACCTTTTTGGAATCCTCAACCTTGTGACTTATTTTTAAGTGCCAAAACACAGCAGATTTACCTATTAAACCATCCATTTAGGTTTTCTTGACCCCTGCCTCCAACGAAGTCAGCCAGGATCACTTTGATGGGCAGTGGGAACAAGTGTGTATGGAAGGGGAGGAAGGCCTCACGGTTATCCTCAAGTTTCACAACTGTTTTGACTAGGAAATAAGCCAGTTTTGATCATCGTCATGTCACTTGGTGAAGGCACATGCGCCTAGGACAGGTTTCTCTAAGTATCTCAGGCTTCAGGTTTTCACTGAGTAGGAAACTATCACCACCCCCCTCTTTCACAGCTTTAAAGTAATTTCACCAATTACAGGGATAACCAAAGAGCCTTTAAACATGCCCTCTAAAGACTACACACTTTAGTTTCCAATCACAAAGAAATGTGGATTTCCTTTTAACCTTCGGTGAATGAAATTCAGGTTCTGTGATGCCTCCTTCTGGATAAAACCCGTGCTAATACAGCAACAGAGGAGCCCGAGGTTTCTATGAAACTGGAGGTTAGAAGTGTCTCTGAATGCACCTTAGAAGAGTTCATATTTCTATTTGGCGCGTTTCCCCCACCCCAACTGTGAAAACTCTTCCACACATTTTCAACAAATTAACCCCTGCCCGGGAAAGAAGTAACGTTATACAGACAGTGAAAGAGAGGAGACCTTTCCCACACTGCCAGTTAACAAGCACCTTCTTGGTGCCTGAACTTGTGTGCTGAGCCACATCAGCTTCGGCATAAGGCGTCAGAGATGGCCAGAACAGAAAGTGGCTCAGGGCAAGGCAAGGTGTGAGCTGCTGGGCTACCTCTTGGCATCAGAGCAGGATTAATGAGGCTGGTTTCCAAAGAGCAGCCCAGTAACATCTGAGGAAATCTGCTGGCCCTGTGAAAGGAAACAAACGTTTGGTTGAAATGGGGGTCTGGACAGGTAGGGAGACGAGCTAAACGAAGCCACAATGTTCTCTTCCCACTTTCTGGAAATGGTGTACTAATTCCCTCCGTACCTCCTGCGTGCTGAGCACTTTACAAAAACCATACAAGAGATATCCCCGAGAGCAAGGTGTGATTCCCATTTTGCAAATGTGGAAACTGAGGCTCAAAGATGACAGTAAGAAAGGGTCAGACTCAGACACTAAAGTTTATTTTTAATGAAACACGATGTATTGTCTCAGCAACATCTGCAAGCCAAAAAAAAAAAAAAAAAAAAAAAAGCCGACAAACTGTGGAAGGGTAAATATTTAGTGAAGTACTGACCTGCATATTACTTGAATTGTTAGCCTACACCTCCAGGACCCCTGCAAAGTAAACGCCCACCCGCTTACAGAGGGATAGACTGGCAGACTGTCATCTCTGCCGCTCACTTGGTGTACAGGCCTCATCTTTTCCCCTTTCCTCAACAGAGCTGGCTTCAAATTACATTCAAATCCATGTTCCCCTACCTGAAAGAAAACAGCACTCCCACAGTCTCTGGATTCCTGAAGTTTGTTTTTCACAATCCCATCCAGTCCAGCCCTGCTTCTGCCTGGTATTACAAGTGTTTTCCAAAAGGATAAAAAGACAGATCAGAGCTCTGATGTGAGAATGGCAAGATCAGGCCTTCTGGAAATGTGACATTCTAATAAATTCAGTCTGTCTCTAAGAATGGCACTCACGGTGAACTGGAAAAAGATGCCACTGACTAGTTAAAGACATCGATTATAAACCTAGTGTCTGAGCAGCGCTCAGGGAGTGATCCTGACATTGTTGGAAGTTCCTGTCTTAGAGACTCAGGGAAGACATTTCAACACCATGTTAAATAATGGTACAGCTGATGGGATGGATGCTACCCTCCTCCAGCATCTGTGGCCCCACACAGCATAAGGCAGCACTTACTCATCTGGCAGGTCTGGACAGCTAATTCCGGGTCCAGTCTCTTCTCATTACAGGCCCATAGCTGGCCAGTACTAGATTTTTCCATCACAGGTCCTGAAGGAAACAGTGATTATACAGATCTACAAGGAGACTTGCTTACAGATGGACAGCCGAACACAGTTGCAGGAAATTAGGTAACTTGGAAGCTCGTAACATAGACTGGCTGGGGCAAACTTCCCCTTTCCCTTATCACAAAAACACCAAGGCAGCCAAGGCCGTCAGCTGTCCTAACACCGCACACGATCCTCAGAGCCTTACTGTCTCGTTTCACGTGGAAAATAACAGAAATACCCTCATTGGTTAAGAGAGGTCACAAAAATGGCCAAGATCAACATTTGGACCAATCCCCGGCAGCGATATATCCGCCCCAAACGCCCTACAACAGAAAGCAGAATCAGCTCCATGGCGGCCGCCAGTCACCAGGCAGGACTGTCCGGCCCCCCACCCACCCAGCCAAACGCACCCGCCCTTCCCTCACTTTAAGCCGCAAACACTACAAAGCATTAAGACCATAACTGGGATGGAAGCTTCGAGACCCACATTTAAACAACAAAAATCTTCAAGTTTCAGCATGCCGTTACAATAATGCCCCACACCAAACCCGGAAGTGCCTGAGAGGTCGTCTCCGCCATCCACCCAGGAGCCCGCAGACACGTCTGTCAAAGTGTCCATCAGGACACACCATCTACCCGACTCTCCAACTCACACCGCAGACAGCCAAATACGAATCAGGTTAGTAAAACTTACACTTCTACGATCTCCGGAAAGGGGGCCGCCACTTAAATCCTAACCGAGGAAAACGGTCTACGGAAGCACAATCCAGACAGTCACGCGCTTAGGCACGCGCTAAGGCACGCGCTAGGCTTCTTCCAGCTCTCACGCCCCCGCCTCCCAACATCGTCATTGGTGGGCCTGCGATGATTGACGGGGAGAACGGCCATTCCTCTCAGGCAGGTCTACTGGCGGGAAACTGGCCATTTCCAAGGCCCAGCTGACGTCAGGAAAGCTCTGCTCGTATTCCTACGTCTTTCTATAGCCGTGTCCATCCCTCAAGGCCTAGCTCGACTTCTTAGGCCTTTGCACATACCTTGTGCTTTGTTTCTTGTCATCTTAGACTTTGGAAAGCATGCACATTCAGTTTACCCGGGCCTAGATCAATTACCTCCCCCTCCAGGAAGCCCTCCAAGCTTTACTCCTTCCAGGCAAAATGTGAGTTCTTCATATTAGATACGGACATGGAGATGTATCAGAGCAGAGATGCAGAGACTTGTCTCTGAGCTCTGGGGTCAAATAGTACTGGGCTGTGCATGGTGTGAGGGACCCAAGGTTTGCACCTGGATATTTTGCAAGTGAGTTCAGGTTGCAGACATTTGGGGAAGACCAGGGAACGCTGACAACAGGCTAACTCTTAGAAGCTTGCTAGGATTGGTACGACCCTTTTCAGGAATTTCATATCCTTTCCTGCTTTTCTATCTGTGAAAATCTTGTCCTTCCTACAAGGCCCAGGCATAAATCACTTCCCTAACTCTTTTCCTGAATTCATGTTCCCACCCCAACCACAAGAGTTATTCCTCCTATTGCTATAGGAAGAAAGATATGAGGATTTCATCTCTCTGCTGCAAAGGTCCCTAAGCTTCACAGTTATCCAAGGTGAGACTGGAAGCCCACTTCCTTCCAGGAGGCCCCGCTGAGAGGTTTCTGCACCTGCTCGCAACTTGTGAATTGTACAAACAAGAGGGCACAGTTCCCCTAGGCCTGACTACCTCGAGTGTTTAACTCATCTACCTCTACATGGTGTGTGGACCACATAGCCACGGGGTCCCTTAGCTGGACTGCATGGTCACAGTGCACAGTGCTCCTAGGAAAGATGATCTAATGCTAGCACTGTCCCTCCCATGGGAAAGCTCACTTGAGGCTTCGTGGTGTGCCGTGTTATGCAGCAGTCCATGATGCTGCCCTACCCACTGTGACGGCTAATTTTAGGTGCCAACTTGACTGGTCATGGAGCGTCCGAATTAAACACTATTTCTGGTTGTATCTGTGAGGGGTGTTTCTGGATGAGATGAGTATTTGAATCGGTGACTTAGCAAAATAGAAGGCCTTCCCGATGTGGGTAGGCATCATCCAATCCGTTGAGGGCCCAGATGGAACCAAAGCAGAGAAAGGAAGAATTCTTCCCTTTTTTCCCTATCTCGCTGCTTGAGATAGAACATTTCTCCTCGTTTTCTCCTTCTCTTCAACTAGGATTCACACCACCAGCCCCCTGGTTACAGGCCTTCAGACTTGGACTGAATTATACACTGGCTTTCCTGGCTTTACACCTTGTAGGCAGGAGACTGTGGAATTTCTCAGCCTCCAGAAATAGGGAACTAAACTCAAGATAAACCTCAAGATATACTATATGTATATGTATACATATGTATATGTATATGTACATATGTATGTATATATGTATATATGTATATATATAGGCTTCCCTTTTAGCTCAGTTTGGTAAAGAATCTGCCTGCAATGCAGGAGACCCAGGTCTGATTCCTGGGTCAGGAAGATCCCCTGGAGCAGGAAATGGCAACCCACTCCAGTATCCTTGCCTGGAGAATCCATAGGCCAGAGGAGCCTGGCGGGCTACAGTCTGTGGGG
>NW_017216308.1:0-13284 GCF_001704415.2 Capra hircus
AGGATCCAAGTCACGCCTTTTCACGTTGTGGAGAGACGCGCCTCCTCTTGAGATGCGACGGGATGCCGGGAATACTTTCCCGACCATGCAGGGAAAGGATCCCTCCTCTCTAGCTAGGAGACGGAAACGGGGCTCCTCTGGATGTGGCCGGACTCTCGTGCTTCCTCTCGTGTGGAGACGGGAATGTCGGGGAATTCTGAGTTGCAGCAAGGGTGTGAAGGACCCTTTGGAAGTTCCAGAGTTTAGGTGTGAATAGCCTCGAGACGCCTCAGCGGAGATGGGCCTCATCTCGCCTGGAGGGGAGAACCTCCTGGATTTTCTCGAGTTGCAGGCAGGTGCTCTCGACTTACGAAGGGGACTTCAGGGACCCACTCTGGTGGCCTCAGGAAAGGCCAGTCCCCATGCGAGTTGCTCATGGGCCTCTCGGGATTCCTCTCCCGTCGATGCCGGGCCTATGATCTTGTGTGGAGTGGGTGCGGAAAGTGAGGATTCCTCTCCAGTGCTGACATGGATCTTGGGTACTTCTGGAGTCTCCCCAGTGGAGTCAGTCCTCGTCACTAGTGGGGGCATGCACGTCCGCTTTCCTCCCGAGCTGTAGCAGCAGTGTCGCGCTTTCCATTCGCTTGGATCAAGGGATCTGTGGCTTTCCTCGAGGCTTTCCCTCGAGGCTTTCCCACGAGGCTTTCCACGAGGTTTCCCACAGAGCTCTCCACGTGCCACCGTGGTGTGAGTGGATCCTCGGCTTGAAAGTCTAGGCAGTGCAGGGAAACAGTTTTCCCTGGAATGGACTGAGACCTCTGGGGGACTCTGGTAATGGTGGCACGACCCTGGAGTTCCTCTCTCCTTTCTTGTAGAGAGTGCCTCCTCTTGAGATACGACGGGAATGCCGGGAATTCTTTCCCGACCACGCAGGGAAAGCATCCCTCCTCTCGAGCTAGGAGGCGGAAACGGGGCTTCTCTGGATGTGAGCGGGACTCTCGTGCTTCCTCTCGAGTGGAGCTGGGTATGTCGGGGAACATCTTGAGTTGCAGCAAGGGTGTGAAGAACCCTTTGGAAGTTCCAGAGGTTAGGTGTGATTAGCCTGGAGACGCCTCAGCGGAAATGGCCTCATCTCGCCTGGATGGGAGAACCTCCTGGATTTTCTCGAGTTTCGGCAGGCGCTCTCGACTTACGACGGGGACCTCAGGGACCGGCTCTTGTGGCCTCAGGAAAGGCCAGTCCCCAAGCTAGTTGCTCGGGGGCCTCTCGGGATTCCTCTCCCGTCGATATCGGGGCCTAAGACCTTGGGTGGAGTCGTGCCAGACCTGAGGTTTCCTCTCCAGTGCTGACATGGATCTTGGGGTACTTCTGGAGTCTCCCCAGTGGAGTCAGTCCTCGTCTCGAGTGGGGCGATGCACGTGCGCTTTCCTCCGAGCTGTAGTAGCAGTGTCAAGCTTCCCTTCGCGTGGATCAAGGATCTGTGGCTTTCCCTCAAGGCTTTTCCACAAGGCTTTCCCACGAGGCTTCCCCACAGGGCTTTCCCACGTGCCACCGTGGGTTTGAGTTGATCCTCGGCTTGAAAGTCGAAGCAGTGCAGGGAAACAGGTTTCCCTGGAATGACTGAGGAATCTGGGGGACTCTGGGAATATGGCACGACCCTGGAGTTCCTCTCGCCTTCCTTGGAGAGCGCCTCCTTTGAGATGCGACGGGAACGCCGGGAATTCTTTCCCGACCACGCAGGGAAAGGATCCCTCCTCTCGAGCTAGCAGGCGGAAACGGGGCTCCTCTGGATGTGGGCAGGACTCTCCGTGCTTCCCTCCGAGTGAGATCGGGTATGTCGGGGAACTTCTTGAGTTGCAGCAAGGGTGTGAAGGACCCCTTTGGAAGTTCCAGAGGTTAGGGTGTGAATAGCCTCGAGACTCCTCAGCGGAAATGGGCCTCATCTCGCCTGGAGGGAGAACCTCCTGGATTTCTCGAGTTGCGGCAGGTGCTCTCGGATTACGACGGGCGACCTCAGGGACCCGCTCTGGTTGCCTCAGGAAAGGCCAGTCCCCATTGCGAGTTGCTCGGGTGCCTCTGGGGATTCCTCTCCCGTCGATGCCGGGGCCTAAGACCTTGTGTGGAGTCGGTGCCGGAAACTGAGGATTCCTCTCCAGTGCAGACATGGAACTTGGGGTACTTCTGGAGTCTCCCCAGGTGAGTCAGTCCTCATCTCGAGTGGGGGCATGCACGTGCGCTTTTCCTCCCGAACTGTAGCAGCAGTGTCGTACTTCCCTTCGCGTGGATCAAGGGATCAGGGGCTTTCCCCCGAGGCTTTCACACAGGGCTGTCACACGTGCCACCGTGGTGTGAGTCGATCCTCGGCTTGAAAGTCGAGGCAGTGCAGGGAAAACAGGTTTCCCTGGAATGGACGGAGACATCTGGTTGACTCTGGGAATGGTGGCACGACCCTGGAGTTCCTCTCGCCTTTCCTGTGGAAGAGCGCCTCCTCTTGAGATGCGACGGGAACGCCGGGAATACTTTCCCGACCATGCAGGGAAAGGATCCCTCCTCTCTAGCTAGGAGACGGAAACGGGGCTCCTCTGGATGTGGCCGGACTCTCGTGCTTCCTCTCGAGTGGAGACGGAATGTCGGGGAACTTCTGGAGTTGCAGCAAGGGTGTGAAGGACCCTTTGGAAGTTCCAGAGTTTAGGTGTGAATAGCCTCGAGACGCCTCAGCGGAGATGGGCCTCATCTCGCCTGGAGGGAGAACCTCCTGGATTTTCTCGAGTTGCAGGCAGGAGCTCTCGACTTACGAAGGGGACTTCAGGACCCACTCTGGTGGCCTCAGGAAAGGCCAGTCCCCATGCGAGTTGCTCATGGGCCTCTCGGATTCCTCTCCCCGTCGATGCCGGGGCCTATGATCTTGTGTGGAGTGGGTGCCGGAAAGTGAGGATTCCTCTCCAGTGCTGACATGGATCTTGGGGTACTTCTGGAGTCTCCCCAGTGGAGTCAGTCCTCGTCACTAGTGGGGGCATGCACGTCCGCTTTCCTCCCGAGCTGTAGCAGCAGTGTCGTCGCTTCCATTCGCTTGGATCAAGGGATCTGTGGCTTTCCCTCGAGGCTTTCCCTCGAGGCCTTCCCACGAGGCTTTCCCACGAGGCTTTCCCACAGAGCTCTCCCACGTGCCACCGTGGTGTGAGTGGATCCTCGGCTTGAAAGTCTAGCAGTGCAGGGAAACAGTTTTCCCTGGAATGGACTGAGACCTCTGGGGGACTCTGGTAATGGTGGCACGACCCTGGAGTTCCTCTCTCCTTTCTTGTAGAGAGTGCCTCCTCTTGAGATACGACGGAATGCCGGGAATTCTTTCCCGACCACGCAGGGAAAGCATCCCTCCTCTCGAGCTAGGAGGCGGAAACGGGTCTTCTCTGGATGTGAGCGGGACTCTCGTGCTTCCTCTCGAGTGGAGCTGGGTATGTCGGGGAACATCTTGAGTTGCAGCAAGGGTGTGAAGAACCCTTTGGAAGTTCCAGAGGTTAGGTGTGATTAGCCTGGAGACGCCTCAGCGGAAATGGCCCTCATCTCGCCTGGATGGGAGAACCTCCTGGATTTTCTCGAGTTTCGGCAGGCGCTCTCGACTTACGACGGGGACCTCAGGGACCGGCTCTTGTGGCCTCAGGAAAGGCCAGTCCCCAAGCTAGTTGCTCGGGGGCCTCTCGGGATTCCTCTCCCGTCGATATCGGGGCCTAAGACCTTGGGTGGAGTCGGTGCCAGACCTGAGGTTTCCTCTCCAGTGCTGACATGGATCTTGGGGTACTTCTGGAGTCTCCCCAGTGGAGTCAGTCCTCGTCTCGAGTGGGGCGATGCACGTGCGCTTTCCTCCCGAGCTGTAGTAGCAGTGTCGAGCTTCCCTTCGCGTGGATCAAGGGATCTGTGGCTTTCCCTCAAGGCTTTCCCACAAGGCTTTCCCACGAGGCTTCCCCACAGGGCTTTCCCACGTGCCACCGTGGTTTGAGTTGATCCTCGCTTGAAAGTCGAAGCAGTGCAGGGAAAACAGGTTTCCCTGGAATAAACTGAGAATTCTGGGGGACTCTGGGAATGGGGCCTGATCCTGGAGTTCCTCTCGCCTTCCTCTGGAGAGCGCCTCCTCTTGAGATGCGACGGGAACGCTAGGAATTCTTTCCCGACCACACAGGGAAAGGATCCCTCCTCTCGAGCTAGCAGGGCGGAAACGGGGCCACTCTGGAAGTGCGCGGGACACTTGTGTTCCTCTTGAGTGGAGACGGGTATGTCGGGGAACTTCTTGAGTTGCAGCAAGGGTGTGAAGGACCCTTTGGAAGTTCCAGAGGTTAGGTGTGAATAGCCTCGAGACTCCTCAGCGGAAATGGGCCTCATCTCGCCTGGAGGGAGAACCTCCTGGATTTTCTCGAGTTGCGGCAGGTGCTCTCGGATTACGACGGCGACCTCAGGGACCCGCTCTGGTTGCCTCAGGAAAGGCCAGTCCCCATGCGAGTTGCTCGGGTGCCTCTGGGATTCCTCTCCCGTCGATGCCGGGGCCTAAGACCTTGTGTGGAGTCGGTGCCGGAAACTGAGGATTCCTCTCCAGTGCAGACATGGAACTTGGGTACTTCTGGAGTCTCCCCAGGTGAGTCAGTCCTCATCTCGAGTGGGGGCATGCACGTGCGCTTTCCTCCCGAACTGTAGCTGCAGTGTCGTACTTCCCTTCGCGTGGATCAAGGGATCAGGGGCTTTCCCCCGAGGCTTTCACACAGGGCTGTCACACGTGCCACCGTGGTGTGAGTCGATCCTCGGCTTGAAAGTCGAGGCAGTGCAGGGAAAACAGGTTTCCCTGGAATGGACGGAGACATCTGGTTGACTCTGGGAATGGTGGCACGACCCTGGAGTTCCTCTCGCCTTTCCTGTGGAGAGCGCCTCCTCTTGAGATGCGACGGGAACGCCGGGAATACTTTCCCGACCATGCAGGGAAAGGATCCCTCCTCTCTAGCTAGGAGACGGAAACGGGGCTCCTCTGGATGTGGCCGGGACTCTCGTGCTTCCTCTCGAGTGGAGACGGGAATGTCGGGGAACTTCTGGAGTTGCAGCAAGGGTGTGAAGGACCCTTTGGAAGTTCCAGAGTTTAGGTGTGAATAGCCTCGAGACGCCTCAGCGGAGATGGGCCTCATCTCGCCTGGAGGGGAGAACCTCCTGGATTTTCTCGAGTTGCAGCAGGAGCTCTCGACTTACGAAGGGGACTTCAGGGACCCACTCTGGTGGCCTCAGGAAAGGCCAGTCCCCATGCGAGTTGCTCATGGGCCTCTCGGGATTCCTCTCCCGTCGATGCCGGGGCCTATGATCTTGTGTGGAGTGGGTGCCGGAAAGTGAGGATTCCTCTCCCAGTGCTGACATGGATCTTGGGGTACTTCTGGAGTCTCCCCAGTGGAGTCAGTCCTCGTCACTAGTGGGGGCATGCACGTCCGCTTTCCTCCCGAGCTGTAGCAGCAGTGTCGCGCTTCCATTCGCTTGGATCAAGGGATCTGTGGCTTTCCCTCGAGGCTTTCCCTCGAGGCCTTCCCACGAGGCTTTCCCACGAGGCTTTCCCACAGAGCTCTCCCACGTGCCACCGTGGTGTGAGTGGATCCTCGGCTTGAAAGTCTAGGCAGTGCAGGGAAACAGTTTTCCCTGGAATGGACTGAGACCTCTGGGGGACTCTGGTAATGGTGGCACGACCCTGGAGTTCCTCTCTCCTTTCTTGTAGAGAGTGCCTCCTCTTGAGATACGACGGGAATGCCGGGAATTCTTTCCCGACCACGCAGGGAAAGCATCCCTCCTCTCGAGCTAGGAGGCGGAAACGGGGCTTCTCTGGATGTGAGCGGGACTCTCGTGCTTCCTCTCGAGTGGAGCTGGGTATGTCGGGGAACATCTTGAGTTGCAGCAAGGGTGTGAAGAACCCTTTGGAAGTTCCAGAGGTTAGGTGTGATTAGCCTGGAGACGCCTCAGCGGAAATGGCCCTCATCTCGCCTGGATGGGAGAACCTCCTGGATTTTCTCGAGTTTCGGCAGGCGCTCTCGACTTACGACGGGGACCTCAGGGACCCGCTCTTGTGGCCTCAGGAAAGGCCAGTCCCCAAGCTAGTTGCTCGGGGGCCTCTCGGGATTCCTCTCCCGTCGATATCGGGGCCTAAGACCTTGGGTGGAGTCGGTGCCAGACCTGAGGTTTCCTCTCCAGTGCTGACATGGATCTTGGGGTACTTCTGGAGTCTCCCCAGTGGAGTCAGTCCTCGTCTCGAGTGGGGCGATGCACGTGCGCTTTCCTCCCGAGCTGTAGTAGCAGTGTCGAGCTTCCCTTCGCGTGGATCAAGGATCTGTGGCTTTCCCTCAAGGCTTTCCCACAAGGCTTTCCCACGAGGCTTCCCCACAGGGCTTTCCCACGTGCCACCGTGGTTTGAGTTGATCCTCGGCTTGAAAGTCGAAGCAGTGCAGGGAAAACAGGTTTCCCTGGAATAAACTGAGAATTCTGGGGGACTCTGGGAATGGGGCCTGATCCTGGAGTTCCTCTCGCCTTCCTCTGGAGAGCGCCTCCTCTTGAGATGCGACGGGAACGCTAGGAATTCTTTCCCGACCACACAGGGAAAGGATCCCTCCTCTCGAGCTAGCAGGCGGAAACGGGGCCACTCTGGAAGTGCGCGGGACTCTTGTGTTCCTCTTGAGTGGAGACGGGTATGTCGGGGAACTTCTTGAGTTGCAGCAAGGGTGTGAAGGACCCTTTGGAAGTTCCAGAGGTTAGGTGTGAATAGCCTCGAGACTCCTCAGCGGAAATGGGCCTCATCTCGCCTGGAGGGAGAACCTCCTGGATTTTCTCGAGTTGCGGCAGGTGCTCTCGGATTACGACGGCGACCTCAGGGACCCGCTCTGGTTGCCTCAGGAAAGGCCAGTCCCCATGCGAGTTGCTCGGGTGCCTCTGGGGATTCCTCTCCCGTCGATGCCGGGGCCTAAGACCTTGTGTGGAGTCGGTGCCGGAAACTGAGGATTCCTCTCCAGTGCAGACATGGAACTTGGGGTACTTCTGGAGTCTCCCCAGGTGAGTCAGTCCTCATCTCGAGTGGGGGCATGCACGTGCGCTTTCCTCCCGAACTGTAGCTGCAGTGTCGTACTTCCCTTCGCGTGGATCAAGGGATCAGGGGCTTTCCCCCGAGGCTTTCACACAGGGCTGTCACACGTGCCACCGTGGTGTGAGTCGATCCTCGGCTTGAAAGTCGAGGCAGTGCAGGGAAAACAGGTTTCCCTGGAATGGACGGAGACATCTGGTTGACTCTGGGAATGGTGGCACGACCCTGGAGTTCCTCTCGCCTTTCCTGTGGAGAGCGCCTCCTCTTGAGATGCGACGGGAACGCCGGGAATACTTTCCCGACCATGCAGGGAAAGGATCCCTCCTCTCTAGCTAGGAGACGGAAACGGGGCTCCTCTGGATGTGGCCGGGACTCTCGTGCTTCCTCTCGAGTGGAGACGGGAATGTCGGGGAACTTCTGGAGTTGCAGCAAGGGTGTGAAGACCCTTTGGAAGTTCCAGAGTTTAGGTGTGAATAGCCTCGAGACGCCTCAGCGGAGATGGGCCTCATCTCGCCTGGAGGGGAGAACCTCCTGGATTTTCTCGAGTTGCAGCAGGAGCTCTCGACTTACGAAGGGGACTTCAGGGACCCACTCTGGTGGCCTCAGGAAAGGCCAGTCCCCATGCGAGTTGCTCATGGGCCTCTCGGGATTCCTCTCCCGTCGATGCCGGGGCCTATGATCTTGTGTGGAGTGGGTGCCGGAAAGTGAGGATTCCTCTCCAGTGCTGACATGGATCTTGGGGTACTTCTGGAGTCTCCCCAGTGGAGTCAGTCCTCGTCACTAGTCGGGGGCATGCACGTCCGCTTTCCTCCCGAGCTGTAGCAGCAGTGTCGCGCTTCCATTCGCTTGGATCAAGGGATCTGTGGCTTTCCCTCGAGGCTTTCCCTCGAGGCCTTCCCACGAGGCTTTCCCACGAGGCTTTCCCACAGAGCTCTCCCACGTGCCACCGTGGTGTGAGTGGATCCTCGGCTTGAAAGTCTAGGCAGTGCAGGGAAACAGTTTTCCCTGGAATGGACTGAGACCTCTGGGGGACTCTGGTAATGGTGGCACGACCCTGGAGTTCCTCTCTCCTTTCTTGTAGAGAGTGCCTCCTCTTGAGATACGACGGGAATGCCGGGAATTCTTTCCCGACCACGCAGGGAAAGCATCCCTCCTCTCGAGCTAGGAGGCGGAAACGGGGCTTCTCTGGATGTGAGCGGGACTCTCGTGCTTCCTCTCGAGTGGAGCTGGGTATGTCGGGGAACATCTTGAGTTGCAGCAAGGGTGTGAAGAACCCTTTGGAAGTTCCAGAGGTTAGGTGTGATTAGCCTGGAGACGCCTCAGCGGAAATGGCCCTCATCTCGCCTGGATGGGAGAACCTCCTGGATTTTCTCGAGTTTCGGCAGGCGCTCTCGACTTACGACGGGGACCTCAGGGACCCGCTCTTGTGGCCTCAGGAAAGGCCAGTCCCCAAGCTAGTTGCTCGGGGGCCTCTCGGGATTCCTCTCCCGTCGATATCGGGGCCTAAGACCTTGGGTGGAGTCGGTGCCAGACCTGAGGTTTCCTCTCCAGTGCTGACATGGATCTTGGGGTACTTCTGGAGTCTCCCCAGTGGAGTCAGTCCTCGTCTCGAGTGGGGCGATGCACGTGCGCTTTCCTCCCGAGCTGTAGTAGCAGTGTCGAGCTTCCCTTCGCGTGGATCAAGGGATCTGTGGCTTTCCCTCAAGGCTTTCCCACAAGGCTTTCCCACGAGGCTTCCCCACAGGGCTTTCCCACGTGCCACCGTGGTTTGAGTTGATCCTCGGCTTGAAAGTCGAAGCAGTGCAGGGAAAACAGGTTTCCCTGGAATAAACTGAGAATTCTGGGGGACTCTGGGAATGGGGCCTGATCCTGGAGTTCCTCTCGCCTTCCTCTGGAGAGCGCCTCCTCTTGAGATGCGACGGGAACGCTAGGAATTCTTTCCCGACCACACAGGGAAAGGATCCCTCCTCTCGAGCTAGCAGGCGGGAAACGGGGCCACTCTGGAAGTGCGCGGGACTCTGTGTTCCTCTTGAGTGGAGACGGGTATGTCGGGGAACTTCTTGAGTTGCAGCAAGGGTGTGAAGGACCCTTTGGAAGTTCCAGAGGTTAGGTGTGAATAGCCTCGAGACTCCTCAGCGGAAATGGGCCTCATCTCGCCTGGAGGGAGAACCTCCTGGATTTTCTCGAGTTGCGGCAGGTGCTCTCGGATTACGACGGCGACCTCAGGGACCCGCTCTGGTTGCCTCAGGAAAGGCCAGTCCCCATGCGAGTTGCTCGGGTGCCTCTGGGGATTCCTCTCCCGTCGATGCCGGGGCCTAAGACCTTGTGTGGAGTCGGTGCCGGAAACTGAGGATTCCTCTCCAGTGCAGACATGGAACTTGGGGTACTTCTGGAGTCTCCCCAGGTGAGTCAGTCCTCATCTCGAGTGGGGGCATGCACGTGCGCTTTCCTCCCGAACTGTAGCTGCAGTGTCGTACTTCCCTTCGCGTGGATCAAGGGATCAGGGGCTTTCCCCCGAGGCTTTCACACAGGGCTGTCACACGTGCCACCGTGGTGTGAGTCGATCCTCGGCTTGAAAGTCGAGGCAGTGCAGGGAAAACAGGTTTCCCTGGAATGGACGGAGACATCTGGTTGACTCTGGGAATGGTGGCACGACCCTGGAGTTCCTCTCGCCTTTCCTGTGGAGAGCGCCTCCTCTTGAGATGCGACCGGGAACGCCGGGAATACTTTCCCGACCATGCAGGGAAAGGATCCCTCCTCTCTAGCTAGGAGACGGAAACGGGGCTCCTCTGGATGTGGCCGGGACTCTCGTGCTTCCTCTCGAGTGGAGACGGGAATGTCGGGGAACTTCTGGAGTTGCAGCAAGGGTGTGAAGGACCCTTTGGAAGTTCCAGAGTTTAGGTGTGAATAGCCTCGAGACGCCTCAGCGGAGATGGGCCTCATCTCGCCTGGAGGGGAGAACCTCCTGGATTTTCTCGAGTTGCAGCAGGTGCTCTCGACTTACGAAGGGGACTTCAGGGACCCACTCTGGTGGCCTCAGGAAAGGCCAGTCCCCATGCGAGTTGCTCATGGGCCTCTCGGGATTCCTCTCCCGTCGATGCCGGGGCCTATGATCTTGTGTGGAGTGGGTGCCGGAAAGTGAGGATTCCTCTCCAGTGCTGACATGGATCTTGGGGTACTTCTGGAGTCTCCCCAGTGGAGTCAGTCCTCGTCACTAGTGGGGGCATGCACGTCCGCTTTCCTCCCGAGCTGTAGCAGCAGTGTCGCGCTTCCATTCGCTTGGATCAAGGGATCTGTGGCTTTCCCTCGAGGCTTTCCCTCGAGGCCTTCCCACGAGGCTTTCCCACGAGGCTTTCCCACAGAGCTCTCCCACGTGCCACCGTGGTGTGAGTGGATCCTCGGCTTGAAAGTCTAGGCAGTGCAGGGAAACAGTTTTCCCTGGAATGGACTGAGACCTCTGGGGGACTCTGGTAATGGTGGCACGACCCTGGAGTTCCTCTCTCCTTTCTTGTAGAGAGTGCCTCCTCTTGAGATACGACGGGAATGCCGGGAATTCTTTCCCGACCACGCAGGGAAAGGATCCCTCCTCTCGAGCTAGGAGGCGGAAACGGGGCTCCTCTGGATGTGAGCGGGACTCTCGTGCTTCCTCTCGAGTGGAGCTGGGTATGTCGGGGAACATCTTGAGTTGCAGCAAGGGTGTGAAGAACCCTTTGGAAGTTCCAGAGGTTAGGTGTGATTAGCCTGGAGACGCCTCAGCGGAAATGGCCCTCATCTCGCCTGGATGGGAGAACCTCCTGGATTTTCTCGAGTTTCGGCAGGCGCTCTCGACTTACGACGGGGACCTCAGGGACCCGCTCTTGTTGGCCTCAGGAAAGGCCAGTCCCCAAGCTAGTTGCTCGGGGGCCTCTCGGGATTCCTCTCCCGTCGATATCGGGGCCTAAGACCTTGGGTGGAGTCGGTGCCAGACCTGAGGTTTCCTCTCCAGTGCTGACATGGATCTTGGGTACTTCTGGAGTCTCCCCAGTGGAGTCAGTCCTCGTCTCGAGTGGGGCGATGCACGTGCGCTTTCCTCCCGAGCTGTAGTAGCAGTGTCAAGCTTCCCTTCGCGTGGATCAAGGGATCTGTGGCTTTCCCTCAAGGCTTTCCCACAAGGCTTTCCCACGAGGCTTCCCCACAGGGCTTCCCACGTGCCACCGTGGTTTGAGTTGATCCTCGGCTTGAAAGTCGAAGCAGTGCAGGGAAAACAGGTTTCCCTGGAATAAACTGAGAATTCTGGGGACTCTGGGAATGGGGCCTGATCCTGGAGTTCCTCTCGCCTTCCTCTGGAGAGCGCCTCCTCTTGAGATGCGACGGGAACGCTAGGAATTCTTTCCCGACCACACAGGGAAAGGATCCCTCCTCTCGAGCTAGCAGGCGGAAACGGGGCCACTCTGGAAGTGCGCGGGACTCTCTGTGTTCCTCTTGAGTGGAGACGGGTATGTCGGGGAACTTCTTGAGTTGCAGCAAGGGTGTGAAGGACCCTTTGGAAGTTCCAGAGGTTAGGTGTGAATAGCCTCGAGACTGCCTCAGCGGAAAATGGGCCTCATCTCGCCTGGGAGGGAGAACCTCCTGGATTTTCTCGAGTTGCGGCAGGTGGCTCTCGGCTTACGACGGGGACTCAGGGACCCGCTCTGGTTGGCCTCAGGAAAGGCCAGTCCCCATGCGAGTTGCTCGGTGGCCTCTGGGATTCCTCTCCCGTCGATGCCTGGGGCCTAAGACCTTGTGTGGAGTCGGTGCCGGAACCTGAGGATTCCTCTCCAGTGCAGACATGGAACTTGGGGTACTTTCTGGAGTCTCCCCAGGTGAGTCAGTCCTCATCTCGAGTGGGGGCATGCACGTGCGCTTCCTCCCGAACTGTAGCAGCAGTGTCCGTACTTCCCTTCGCGTCGGATCCAAGGGATCAGGGGCTTTCCCCGACCCAGGCCCGAGGCTTTCACCACAGGGCTGTCCACGTGCCACCGTGGTGTGAGTCGATCCTCGGCTTGAAAGTCGAGGCAGTGCAGGGAAAACAGGTTTCCCTGGAATGGACGGAGACATCTGGGTGACTCTGGGAATGGTGGCACGACCCTGGAGTTCCTCCTCGCCTTTCCCTGGTGGAGAGCGCTCCTCTTGAGATGCGACGGGAACGCCGGGAATACTTTCCCGACCATGCAGGGAAAGGATCCCTCCTCTCTAGCTAGGAGACGGAAACGGGCTCCTCTGGATGTGGCCGGGACTCTCGTGCTTCCTCTCGAGTGGAGACGGGAATGTCGCGGGAACTTCTGGAGTTGCAGCAAGGGTGTGAAGGACCCTTTGGAAGTTCCAGAGTTTAGGTGTGATAGCCTCGAGACGCCTCAGCGGAAATGGGCCTCATCTCGCCTGGAGGGGAGAACCTCCTGGATTTTCTCGAGTTGCGGCAGGTGCTCTCGACTTACGACGGGGACCTCAGGGACCCTCTGGTGGCCTCAGGAAAGGCCAGTCCCATGCGAGTTGCTCGGGGCCTCTCGGGATTCCTCTCCGTCGATGCCGGGGCCTAAGACTTGTGTGGAGTCGGTGCCGGAACCTGAGGATTCCTCTCCAGTGCTGACATGGATCTTGGGGTACTTCTGGAGTCTCCCCAGGGAGTCAGTCCTCGTCTCGAGTGGGGGCATGCACGTGCTTTTCCTCCCGAGCTGTAGCAGCAGTGTCCGCTTCCCTTCGCGTGGATCAAGGGATCTGTGGCTTTCCCCCCTCTGGCTTTCCCACGAGGCTTTCCCACAGGGCTGTCCACGTGCCACCGTGGTGTGAGTGATCCTCGGCTTGAAAGTCTAGGCAGTGCAGGGAAACAGTTTTCCCTGGAATGGACTGAGACTCTGGGGGACTCTGGAATGGTGGCACGACCCTGGAGTTCCTCTCGCCTTTCCTGTGGAGAGCGCCTCCTCTTGAGATGCGACGGGAATGCCGGGAATTCTTTCCCGACCACGCAGGGAAAGGATCCTCCTCCTCGAGCTAGGAGGCGGAAACGGGGCTCCTCTGGATGTGGGCGGGACTCTCGTGCTTCCTCTCGAGTGAGACGGGTATGTCGGGGAACTTCTTGAGTTGCAGCAAGGGTGTGAAGAACCCTTTGGAAGTTCCAGAGGTTAGGTGTGATTAGCCTGGAGACGCCTCAGCGGAAATGGCCTCATCTCGGCCTGGAGGGAGAACCTCCTGGATTTTCTCGAGTT
>NW_017216309.1:0-13284 GCF_001704415.2 Capra hircus
TCAGGGAAAGGCCAGTCCCCATGCGAGTTGCTCGGGGCCTCTTGGGTTTCCTCTCCCGTCGATGCCGGGGCCTAGGACCTTGTGTGGAAACCTGAGGATTCCTCTCCAGTGCTGACATGGATCTTTGGGTACTTCTGGAGTCTCCCCAGGACAGTCAGTCCTCTACTCGAGTGGGGGCATGCACATGCGCTTTCCCCGAGCTTTAGCAGCAGTGTCAGCTTACCTTCGCGTGATCAAGGGTTCTGTGGCTTTCCCGAGGCTTTCCCACGAGGCTTTCCCACAGGGCTGGCCCCGTGCCACTTGTGGTCGATCCTCGCTTGAAAGTCGAGGCAGTGCAGGGAAAACAGGTCCCTGGAATGGACTGAGACATCTGGGGGACTCTGGGAATGGTGGCAGGACCTGGAGTTCATCTCGCTTTCCTCTGAGAGCGCCTCCTCTTGAGATGCGACGGAACCGGGAATTCTTTCCGACCACGCAGGAAAGGATCCCCTCTCGAGCTAGGAGGCGGAAACGGTGCTCCTCTGGATGTGGGCGGATTCTCGTGCTTCCTCTCGAGTGGAGACGGGTATGTCGGGGAACTTCTTGAGTTGCAGCAAGGGGTGTGAAGGACCCCTTTGGAAGTTCCAGAGGTTAGGTGTGATTAGCCTCGAGACGCCTCAGCGGAAATGGCCTCATCTCGCTTGGAGGGGAGAACCTCCTGGATTTTCTCGAGTTGCGGCAGGTGCTCTTCGACTTACGACGGGGACCTCAGAGACCCGCTCTGGTGGCCTCAGGAAAGGCCAGTGCCCATGCGAGTTGCTCGGGGGCCTTTCGGGATTCCTCTCCCGTTATGCGGGGCCTAATCTTCTGTGGAGTTGGTGCCGGAACCTGATCTTCCTCTCCAGTGCTGACATGGATCTTGGGTACTTCTGGAGTCTCCCCAGGGAGTCAGTCCTCGTCTCGAGTGGGGGCATGCACTGTGCTTTCTTCCGAGCTGTAGCAGCAGTGTCACGCTTCCCTTCGCGTGGATCAAGGGATCAGGGGTTTCCCTCGAGGCTTTCCCACGAGGCTTTCCACGAGGCTTTCCCACAGGGCTGTCCCACGTGCCACCGTGGTGTGAGTCGATCCTCGGCTTGAAAGTCGAGGCAGTGCAGGGAAAACAGGTTTTCCCTGGAATGGACGGAGACATCTGGGGGACTCTGGAATGGTGGCACGACCTGGAGTTCCTCTCGCCTTTCCTGTGGAGAGCGCCTCCTCTTGAGATGCGACGGGAACGCGGGAATTCTTTCCCCACCACGCAGGAAAGGATCCCTCCTCTCGAGCTAGGAGGCGGAAACGGGGCTCCTCTGGATGTGGGCGGGACTCTCGTGCTTCCTCTCGAGTGAGGCGAGTATGTCGGGGAACTTATTCAGTTGCAGAAGGGTGTGAAGGACATTTTGGAAGTTCCAGATGTTAGGTGCATTTAGCCTCTAGACGCCTCAGCGGAAATGGCCTCATCTCGCCTGGAGGGGAGAACCTCCTGGATTTTCTCGAGTTGCAACAGGTGCTCTCGACTTACGACGGGACCTCAGGGACCCGCTCTGGTGGCCGCAGGAAAGGCCAGTCCCATGCGAGTTGCTCGGTGGCCTCTCGGGATTCCTCTCCCGTCGATTCCGGGGCCTAAGACTTGTGTGGTCGGTCCTGGAACCTGAGGATTCCTCTCCAGTGCTGACATGGATCTTGGGGTACTTCGGAGTCTCCCCAGGGGAGTCAGTCCTCATTCGAGTGGGGGCATTGAAGAGCGCTTTCCTCCCGAGCTGTAGCAGCAGTGTCATTCTTCCGTCGAGTGGATCAAGGGATCAGTGGCTTTCCCTCGAGGCTTTCCCATGAGGCTTTCTCACGAGGCTTTCCCACAGGGCTGTCCCACGTGCCACCGTGCTGTGAGTCGATCCTCGCTTGAAAGTCGAGGCAGTGCAGGGAAAACAGGTTTCCCTGGAATGGACTGAGATCTGGGGTACTCTGGGAATGGTGGCACGACCCTGGAGTTCCTCTCACCTTTCCTGTTGAGAGCGCCTCCTCTTGAGTTGTGACGGGAAGACCGGGAATTCTTTCCGACCACGCAGGGAAAGGATACCTCCTCTCTAGCTGGAGGCGGAAACGGGGCTCCTCTGGATGTGGGCGGGACTCTCGTGCTTCCTCTCGAGTGGAGACGGGTATGTCGGGGAACTTCTTGAGTTGCAGCAAGGGTGTGAAGGACCTTTGGAAGTTCCAGAGGTTTAGGTGTGATTAGCCACGAGACGCCTCAGCGGAAATGGCCTCATCTCGCCTGGAGGGGAGAACCTCCTGGATTTTTGAGTTGGGACAGGTGATCTCGACTTAAGACGGGGACCTGAGGGACCCGCTCTGGTGGCCTCAGGAAAGGCCATTCCCATGCGAGTTTCGGGGCCTCTCGGATTCCTCTCCGTCGATGCCGGGGCCTAAGACCTTGTGTGGAGTCGGTGCCGGAACCTGAGGATTCCTCTCCAGTGCTGACATGGATCTTGGCGTCCTTAAAGGCGAGATGAGGCCCATTTGCGCTGAGGCGTCTGGAGGCTAATCACACCTAACCTCTGGAACTTCCAAAGGTCCTTCACACCCTTGCTGCAACTCAAGAAGTTCTCCGACATACCCGCTCCACTCGAGAGTATCAAGATCTTCCCGCCACTTTCAGAGGAGCACCGTTTCCACCTCATAGCTCGAGAGGAGGGATCCTTTACCTGCGTGGTCTGTAAAGCATTCCCGGCGTTCCAGTCGCATCTCAAGAGGAGGCCCTCTCCACAGGAAAGGCGAGAGAAACTCCAGGGTCGTTCCACCATTCCCAGAGTCCCCAGATATCTCTGTCAATTCCAGGGAAACCTGTTTTCCCTCCACTGCCTCGACTTTCAAGCCGAGGATCGACTCACACCACGGTGGCACGTGGGACAGCCCTGAGGAAAATCCTCGAGGGAAAGCCTCATTGGAAAGCCTCGAGGGAAAGCTGCAGATCCCTTGATACACGCTAAGGAAGTGTGACACTGCTTCCACAGATCGGGAGGAAATTGAACGTGCATGCCCCCACTCGAGACTAGGACTGACTAACCCGGGGAGACTCCAGAAGTACCCCATGATCCATGTCAGCACTGGAGAGGAATCCTCACGTTCCGGCACCGACTCCACACAAGGTCTTAGGCCCCGGCATCGACGGGAGAGGAAACCCAAGAGGCCCCGAGCAACTCGCATGGGGACTGGCCTTTCCTGAGGCCACCAGATCGGGTCCCCTGAAGTCCCCGTCGTAAGTCGACAGCACCTGCCGCAACTCGAGAAAATCCAGGAGGTTCTCCCCTCCAGGCGAGATGAGGCCCATTTCCGCTGTGGCGTCTCAAGGTTAATCACACTAACCTCTGGAACTTCCAAAGGGTCCTTCACACCCTCGCTGCAACTCAAGAAGTTCGGACATACCCGTCTCACTCGAGAGGAAGCACGAGAGTCCCGCCCACATCCAGAGGAGCCCGTTTCCGCCTCATAGCTCGAGAGGAGGGATCCTTTCCTGCGTGTTCGGGAAAGAATTGCCCGTTCCCATCTCATCTCAAGAGGAGGCGCTCTCCACAGGAAAGGCGAGAGGAACTCCAGGGTCGTGCCACCATTCCAGAGTCCCGCAGAGGCTCACTCCATTCCAGGGAAACCTGTTTTCCCTGCACTGCTCACTTTCATGCCGAGGATCGACTCACATCACGGTGGCACGTGGACAGCCCTGTGGGAAAGTCTCGGGGAAAGCCTCGTGGGAAAGCCTCGACGGAAAGCCTCAGATCCCTTGATCCACGAAGGGAATCATGACGCCGCTGCTACAGCTCGGGAGGAAACCGCACGTGCATGCCCCCCACTCGTAACGAGGACTGACTCCCTGGGGAGACTCCAGAAGAATCCCAAGATCCATGTCAGCACTGGAGAGGAATCCTCAGGTTCCGGCACGGATCCACACAAGGTCTTAGGCCCCGGCATCGATGGGAGAGGAATCCCGAGAGGCCAATAAGCAACTCGCACGGAGAGTGGCCTTTCCTGAGGCCACCAGATAGGGTCCCTGTGGTCCCCGTCGTAAATCGAGAGCACCTACCGCAACTCGAGAAAATCCTGTAGATTCTCCCCTCCAGGCTAGATGAGGCCCATTTCCGCTGAGGCGACTCGAGGCTAATCACATCTAACCTTTGGAACTTCCATAGGGTCCTTCACACCTTGCTGCAACTCAAGAAGTTCCCCGACATACCCTTGTCCACTCGAGAGGAAGCGCGAGCGTCCCTTGCACATCCAGAGGAGGCCCTTTTCCTCCTTGTAGCTCGAGATGAGGGATCCTTTCCCTGCGTGGTCGGGAAAGAATTCCCGGCATTCCCGTCGCATCTCAAGAGGAAGCGCTCTCCACAGGAAAGGCGAGAGGAACTCCAGGGTCGTGCCACCAATCCAAGAGTCCCCCAGAGGACTGAGTCCATTCCAAAGGAAACTCTTTTACCTGCACTGCCTTGACTGTCACGCCGAGGATCGACTCACACCACGGTGGCACGTGGGACAGCCCTGTGTGTTAGCCTCGTGGGAAAGCCTCATGGGAAATCCTACAGGGAAAGCCACACATCCCTTGATCCACCCGTCGGGTAGCATGACACTGCTGCCACCTTTAGGAAGGAAAGCCCACGTGCATTTCCCACTCGAGACGAGGACTGACTCCCTGGGGAGAGTCCAGAAGTACCCAAAAATCCACGTCAGCACTGGAGAGGAATCCTCAGTTTCCGGTCCCAACTCAACACAAGGTCTTCGACTCGGGAATGCAAGCATTTAAAAGATCTCTCCTTTGGAGCCTCGAGGGGGATCGGGGCTTCTCTGGATGTGGGCGGGACCCTCGTGCTTCCTTTGAGTGTAGACGGGTGTGTCGGGAAAGCTCTTGAGTTGCAGCAAGTGTGTGAAGGAACCATTGGAAGTTCCAGAGGTTAGGTGTGCTTAGCCTCTAGATGCGTCAGTGGAAATAGGCCTCATTTTGCTGTAGGGGAGAACCTCCTGGATTTTCTCGAGAGTTACGGCAGGTGCTCTCGAATTACGACGGGGACCTCAGGGACCCGGTCTCGTGGCCTCAGGAAAGGCCAGTCCCCATGCAAGTTGCCAGGGGGACTCTCGGATTCCTCTTGGGTCGATGCCGGGCCTAAGACCTTGTGTGGAGTCGAGGCCGGATCCTGAGGATTCCTCTCCAGTGCTGACATGGTTCTTGGGTACTTCTGGAGTCTCCCCAGGGAAGTCAGTCCTCGTCTCGAGTGTGGGCATGCACGTGCGCTTTCCTCCCGAGCTGTAGCAGCAGTGTCACGCTTCCTAACGCGTGGTCAAGGGATCTGTAGCTTTCACTCAAGTCTTTCCTTCAAGGCTTTCCAAGAGTCTTTCCCACAGGGCTGTCCCACCTGCCACCAGGGTGTGAGTCGATCCTCGGCTTGAAAGTCGAGGCAGTGCAGGGAAAACATGTCCTCTGGAATGGACTGAGACATCTGGGGGACTCTTGGAATGGTGGTACGACCTGGAGTTCCGCTCGCCTTTCCTGTGGAGAGCGCCTCCTCTTGAGATGGGACGGGAACGCCGGGAATTCTTTCCCGACCAAGCAGGGAAAGGATCCGTCATCTCGAGGTCCGAGGCATAAACGGGGCTCCTCTGGATGTGGGCGGGACCCTCGTGCTTCCTCTGGAGTGGAGACGGTATGTCGGGGAACTTCTTGAGTTTCAGCAAGGTTGTTAAGGAACCTTTGGAATTTCCAGAGTTTAGGTGTGATTAGCCTCGAGAGCCTCAGCGGAAATTGGCCTCATCTTGCCTGGTGGGGAGAACCTCCTGGATTTTCTCGAATTGTGGCAGGTGTTCTCAACGTACGCTGGGACCTCAGGGACCCGCTCTGGTGGCGTCAGGAAAGGCCAGTTCCCATCCGAGTGGCTACGGGCCTCTCGGGATTCCTCTCCGTCGATGGTGGGGCCTAAGACCTTGTGTGAAGTCGAGGCCGGTACCTGAGGATTCCTCTCCCGTGCTGACATGGTTCTTGGGGTACTTCTTGAGTCTCCCAGGGGTGTCAGTCCTCTTCTCAGCGGGATCATGCAAGAACGCTTACCTCCCGAGCTGCAGTAGCAGTGTCACGCTGCCCGTCGCGTGATCAAGAGATCTGTGTCTTTCCCGAGGTATTTCCCACGGGCTTTCCTCGAGGCTTTCCCACGAGGCTTTCCACATCGCTGTCCACGTGCCACCGTGGTGCCAGTCGATCCTCGGCGTGAAAATCAAGGCAGTGCAGGGAAAACAGGTTCTCTGGAATGGACTGAGACATCTGGGGGACTCTTGGAATTGTGGCACGACCCTGGAATTCCTCTCGCCTTTCCTGTGGAGAGCGCCTCTTATTGAGATTCGGTGGAACGCCGGAATTCTTTTCCGACAAGCAGGGAAAGTGCTGGTCCAGCCCCGGTGGATCCAGGGTGATTCGAGGTGGGGACGTAGTCGTCGTCTTTGGAAATATACATATTTAATCCAGATATAAAGAGATTAGAAATGGATAGTGTAGTAGGAAGATTATTGGAGAAAAAGAGGCTGAATAACTTGGATTACGTGGAATAACATCCATCCTCCAGTAGAGAATTCAGCCAGAAAAACGGGAGCAAAAAAAAAGCGACATGGGGGAATCAGTCTTTCCGGAAACTGATCTGATTTCTTTATTTTGGTTTTGCTTGTATACCTCTTGTTACACATAGGGATGAATACAGAGTCACGCAGGAGTCGGCATCCTGACCTTTATCAAAATCAGGTGCTTCACATAAATGTATAAAAAAAAGGTCTTAGGGATCTTACATCATCTTCTGGCCATGAATGAGACCTGCTGACATTTTATGATCCTTTCTTTCTGATAACCAAATAAACTTATTTCTTCCAAGGGTGTTTTTTCTTAAACCAGGCACCACCCTCCAAATAAAGTTACATTCCTATAGGGTGAGGGTGTAGTGAGTTACAATCAAGAAAGGAATTTATTTAACCCAAGGTTAACATGATTAGTCTTAAAGGTGAATTCTTATTTCTCCTATATGCTTAAAGGTTAATACTTATTTCTCCTATATACTAGTTATATTCATTATAAGGGTAGGGAACATGGAGATTTATCAGCAAACATCAGCCTAACAAATGAAAATCCTTTCATCAATTCTCCCCTTAAGATCTATTTAGTCTTAAGATATGATAAAGTTACATTCTTACATAGAAAGGACACAGTGATATATAACAAAGTACAGTGATCTATTACAAAAGTGAAAATCCATTAACTCAAAAAGTCTAGTATTGCTAACATCAAAAACTGCTATATTTCCTTTGCTATATTCCAAATACATTGATTAATATATTCCCAAGTGCCTAAGGATATGGAGGCCTGGTGGCAATCATTGACTCAACAAGAAGAAAAAGTCCTATGCTAATTAAGACTCTCAAAATACTCCAAAACTCTCTGTGCTGTTTACAGTTGAGAGTAGTAAACAATCTTGTGCCTAGTGGCAGCAGTATGGATAATCCTGTCACACAAGCTGGTCTGTCAGCAGAGAGGTTTGACCTAAAATATCCTTGTCCCACCCAGAGCAGGGAATTAGCAGCAATTTTTGACACAACAAATGAAGAACCCTTCACCAATATAATTCCTAACCAACTATACTAATAATTTCTAACTCCCCAAAATAATTTGCCTTTAGTAAGTCTAAAACATCTCATGCCTCTCAGGTTGGGAGGCTGTAAACAATCACATGTGGCCGGACAAACCTATAAAGGTGGGCTAGATAACCTTCAGAGGAGTCGGCAAGCTGAAACACTCTTGTCATGCCCAAGAATATTTATTGCCTTGAAGCTGCACGTTTACTTCTTCTCCGAGAGAAACAGTTATGGGGGAGAGCCCCGTAAAGTCAGAAGTGTAGGTGAGAGCATAAAACAGACTCTGGTTTTGGGGTTCGATGCTCGGGAACAGGGGTTACCTGAGGCTTGATCACGCCTTTGGCATGCCAAGCCTCCTTCCTCATGACCTTTGCCATAGGCGGAATTCCTCACGCTGGCCCCGGAAGGAAAGGATCCCTCATCTCGAGCGACGAGGCGGAAACGCGCCTCCTGTGGATGTGGGGGGGACCATCTTGCTTATTCTCGAGTGGAGACGGGTATGTCGGGGAACTTCTTGAGTTGCAGCAAGGGTGTAAAGTACCTTTTGGAAGTTCCAGAGGTTAGGTGTGATTAGCCTCGAGACACCTCAGTGGAAATGGGCCTCATCTCGCCTGGAGGGGAGAACCTCCTGGATTTTCTCGAGTTGCGGCAGGTGCTCTCGACTTACGACGGGGACCTCAGGGGCCAGCTCTGGTGGCCTCAGGAAAGGCCAGTCCCCATTCAAGTTTCTAGGGGCCTCTCAGGATTCCTCTCCTGTCGATGCCGGGGCCTAAGACCTTGTGTGAAGTCGGGGCTGGAACCTGAAGATTCCTCTCCAGTGCTGACATGGATCTTGTGGTACTTCTGGAGTCTCCCCAGGGGAGTCAGTCCTCGTCTCGAGTGGGGCATGCACGTGCGCTTTCCTCCCGAGCGGTAGCAGCAGTGTCACGCTTCCCGTCGCGTGGATCAAGGGATCTGTGGCTTTCCCTCTAGGCTTTCCCATGAGGCTTTCCCACAGGGCTGTCCCACATGCCACCTTGGTGTGAGACGATCCTCGGCGTGAAAGTCGTGGCAGTGCAGGGAAAACAGGTTCCTCTGGAATGGACTGAGACATCTGGGGAACTCTTGAATGGTGGCACGACCCTGGATTCCTCTGGCCTTTCCTGTGGAGAGCACTTCCTCTTGAGATGCGACGGGAATGCCAGAATTCTTTCCCGACCACGCAGGGAAAGGATCCCTCCTCTCTAGATACGAGCGGAAACGGGGGCTCCTCTGGATGTGGGCGGACCCTCGTGCTTCATCTCGAGTGGAGACGGGTATGTCGGTGATCTTCTTGGATTGCAGCAGGGTGTCAAAGACCTTTGGAAGTTCCAGAGGTTAGTGTGATTAGCCTCGAGATGCCTCAGGGAAATGGCCTCATCTCGCCTGGAGGGAGAACCTCCTGGATTATCTTGAGTTGGAGCAGGTGCTCTCGTTTTAGGATGGGACTCAGGACCCGCTCCTGTGGCCTCAGAAAAGGCCAGTGCCCATGGGAGTTGCTAGGGGCCTCTCAGGATTCCTCTCACGTCGATGCGGGGCCTAAACCTTGTGTGGAGAGCCCGAGCGGAGGCGCGCGGAGCGTTTCGGTTCTCAGTGCCTGGGCACCGGTGTGTGGTGTGAGCTGCGGCGGAGCCTCTACACTGAAGGTGCGAGAGGTTGGCAGCTTCGATTGAAGCACATCGAGCGGCGACAGCAGTGAAAGTCATGACGACAGCGGCGAGGAGAATACGGCGAGGGGAATCCCGTTCTGCTTCCAGAAGCGGAAGTGCTCATGGATCTGGGAATCTGCAAGTCATACCCCTGCAAGTCTCGCTCCAAGGAAGATTCCAGGCGTTCCAGATCAAAGTCCAGGTCCAGATCGGAATCTAGGTCTAGATCCAGAAGAAGTTCTCGGAGGCATTATACAAGGTCACGATCTCGGTCCCGGTCCATAGAAGATCTGTAGCAGATCTTACAGCAGAGATTATCGAAGACGGCATAGCCACAGTCATTCTCCCATGTCTACTCGCTGGGTCATTTGGGAATCAGGCAAATCCTGATCCTAACTGTTGTCTTGGAGTATTTGGATTGAGCTTGTATACTACAGAAAGAGATCTAAGAGAAATGTCTCTTAAATATGGCCCAATTGCTGATGTATCTATTGTATATGACCAGCAGTCTAGAGTTCAAGAGGATTTGCTTTGTATACTTTGAAAATGTAGATGATGCCAAGGAAGCAAAGAGCGTGCCAATGGAATGGAGCTTGATGGATGTAGGATCAGAGTGGACTTCTCCATAACGAAAAGACCACATACTCCAACAGCAGGAATTTACATGGGGAGACCTACCTATGGCAGCTCACGCCGTCGAGATTACTATGACAGAGGATATGATCGAGGCTATGATGATCGGACTATTACAGCAGATCGTACAGAGGAGAGGAGGAGGAGGAGGAGGATGGAGAGCTGCTCAAGACAGGGATCAGAAATACAGAAGACGGTCACCTTCTCCCTACTATAGTCGTGGAGGATACAGATCACGTTCCAGATCTCGATCATACTCACCTCGTCGCTATTAAAGCATGTAGATGAAGACTTTCTGAAACCTGCCCTAGAGTTGGGATATTGTTTGTGGACAATATTTTTTATTGTCTCCTGTTTAAAAAGTGAACAGTGCCTGGTGAAGTTAGGTGACTTTTACACCTTTTATGATGACTACTTTTGGTGGAGTTGAAATGCTGTTTTCATTCTGCATTTGTGTAGTTCGGTGCTTTGTTCAAAGTTAAGTGTTTTCAGAAAGTATGTTTTACATGTATTTTTTTACCAGTCTAAAATTTTGACTGCTGAGAAGTTTCTATTGTACAGAACTTCATTTAAATGGTTTTTCTACTGAATACAGGTATTCTGAAGATTGAAGCCTGTGTTGTAAAATGCTACCAAATGGCAAAAAGCAACAATAACGTTTGGTTTTTACTTTTCTTTCTAACATATCAATGCTTAGGAGAACTGTTCTGATTAGATTGTCAGTAGTAAATTAAAGAAAAAAATGCCCGTTTTCCTCGAGTCCATGAAACATACCATACTTAATATACCTGCAGTTAAGTGATAAAAATTACGCTCTGTAATCTATACTGCTAGTGTTAAAAACTAAAGATCTTTCAATACAGCAAATGCTTAATGCTTATATAAATGTGACTTTGTCAGCCTTTATGTAATCTGTATTATACATAGCAGGGAATAAGATGAGTTGCACAATGTATGCCTTAAAAAGCTATTTCTTAAAGCTGTTAGAAGGGGATAATTGTATTTCAATTAGTAATCATCAAGTGAAAATAATATTCCACCACATATGTACTCTTGTTCTTCTAGCTTTTAAGACTATATGGAAAAACTGGGTGCTTCAGAGTTTGAGAAAAAAGAAGGGAACACTACACCTGTGTTGTGGATGATCTGAAGACTTTGCCTGTTCATTTTTAAATACTACTTTCAGGTTCTTTGCTTACCAAAGAGGCCCAATTTCACTCAAAGTTTTGAGAACTGTGTTTAAATAAATGCAAAGAAAAGAGTAAAAGGAAAGAAAAAAAAAGACCTTGTGAGGAGTTGGGCAGGAACCTGAGGATTCCTCTACAGTGCTGACATGGATCTTGGGGTACTTCTGGAGCCCCCCAAGGGAAGTCAGTCTTCGTCTTGAATGGGGGCATGCACGTGCGCTTTTCCTCCGAGCTGTAGCAGCAGTGTCCACGTTCCGGTAGCGTGGATCAAGTGATCTGTGGCTTTTCCTCCAGGCTTTACCACGAGGCTATCCCAGAGGGCTGTCCCACATGCCGCCGAAGTGTGAGTCGAACCTCGGCGTGAAAGTCGAGGCAGTGCAGGGAAAACAGGTTCCTCTGGAATGGACTGAGACATCTAGGGGACTCTTGGAATGGTGGCACGACTCTGGAGTTCCTCTCGCATTTCCTGTGGAGAGCGCCTCCACTTGAGATGCGACGGAAGCCGGGAATTCTTTCCCGACGAAGCAGGGAAAGGATCCCACATCTCGGGCTACGAGGCGGAAAGGGGCTCCTCTGCATGTGGGCGGGACCCTCGTGCTTCCTATAGAGAGGAGACGGGTATGTCGGGGAACTTCTTGAGTTGCAGCAAGGGTGTGAAGGACCCTTTGGAAGTTCCAGAGGTTAGGTGTGATTAGCCTCCAGACGCTTCAGCGGAAATGGGCTTCATCTCGCCTGGAGGGGAGAACCTCCTGGATTTTCTCGAGTTGCGGCAGGTGCTCTCGACTTACGACGGGGACCTCAGGGACCCGCTCTGGTGGCCTCAGGAAAGGCCAGTCCACATGCGAGTTGCTAGGGGCCTCTCGGGATTCCTCTACCATCGATGCCGGGGCCTAAGACCTTGTGTGGAGTCGGTGCCGGAACCTGAGGATTCCTCTGCAGTGCTGACATGGATCTTGGGGTACTTCTGGAGTCTCCCAGGGGAGTCAGTCCTCGTTTGAGTGGGCGCATGCACGTGCGCTTACCTCGGAGCTGTGGCAGCAGTGTCATGCTTCCCTTCGCCTGGATCAAGGGATCTGTGGCTTTCCCACGAGGCTTTCCCACAGGGCTATCCACGTGCCACCGTGGTGTGAGTCGATCGATGGCTTGAAAGTCAACGCAGTGCAAGGAAAACAGGTTTCCCTGGAATGGACTGAGACATCTGGCGAATCTGGGAATGGTGGCACGACCCTGGACTTCCTCTCGACTTTCCTGTGGAGAGCGCCTCCTCTTGAGATGCGACGGGAACGCCGGGAATTCTTTCCCGACCACGGAGGGAAAGGATCCCTCCTCTCGAGCTAGGAGGCGGAAACGGTGCTCCTCTGTATGTGGGCGGGACTCTCGTGCTTCCTCTCGAGTGGAGACGGGTATGTCGGGGAAATTCTGGATTGCAGCAAGGGTGTAACCCTTTGGAAGTTCCAGAGGTTAGGTGTGATTAGCCTCGAGACGCCTCAGCGGAAATGGGCCTCATCTCGCCTGGAGGGGAGAACCTCCTGGATTTTCTCGAGTTGCGGCAGGTGCTCTCGACTTACGGGGACCTCAGGGACCCGCTCTGGTGGCCTCAGGAAAGGCCAGTCCCATGCGAGTTGCTCGGGGCCTCTCGGATTCCTCTCCCGTTGATGCCGGGGCCTAAGACCTTGTGTGGAGTCGGTGCCGGAACCTGAGGTTCCTCTCCATGCTGACATGGATCTTGGGTACTCTGGAGTCTCCCAGGGGAGTCAGTCCTCGTCTCGAGTGGGGCATGCACGTGCGCTTTCCTCCCGAGCTGTAGCAGCAGTGTCACTTTCCCTTCGAGTGGATCAAGGGATCAGTGGCTTTCCCTCGAGGCTTTCCCACGAGGCTTTTCTTTCCACAGGGCTGTCCCCGTGGGGTGTGAGTCGATCCTCGTTGAAAGTCGAGGCTTGCAAGGAAAACAGGTTTCCCTGGAATGGACTGAGACATCTGGGGAATCTGGAATGGTGGCACGACCCTGGAGTTCCTCTCGCCTTTCCTGTGGAGAGCGGCCTCCTTGAGATGCGACGGGAACGCGGGAATTCTTTCCCGACACGCAGGGAAAGGATCCTCCTCTCGAGCTAGGAGGCGGAAACGGGGCTCCTCTGGAT